>NC_090657.1:221521843-221594343 GCF_040937935.1 Hyperolius riggenbachi | reverse complement strand
TGCCGCCATTGTCCGCAGTTCCCTCTCTCCACGCTGGCCTATAAGAAGTACCGGATGGGAGTGGATGATTTCAGCCCCAGCTACACGGACCCCAGCCTGGACACGGGGACTCCGTACTCCAGCTACCCAGACGCCGTCAGCGACAACTACCAGCGACCACCCTTCACACAGAACGCTGAGACAGAGGATGGCTACAAGCCGCCTGCGTACTGAGTGGAGTCACGCCAAGAGCGGTGCGGGCGCACAGGAAGACAACATGGCCGCCGCATATGGAGGACTGCCCAGAGACTGGCTGTGGGGACTGGTTACGCTCTACACTTCCCAAGTGCCTTCCAAGTGCTCATCCCCGAGCCAACAGACGTCCTACCACAACCTTCTACCTGGCCTATGAATCACCTCCAGGGGGCCATTTCCTCCTCAGGGGGCTCTGTCGGGCTTTATTGTATAACCTGGCAAGGATGATTCTCGGCAACCGAAGTTCACCCGCTGTATAGAGTGGTCAGAAGCATGAGAAGTTCTCTGATTGGCTGCTCTGGGCTATTTGGGTATCTGAGCGGAGGTCCACCTTAGCTTGTGAGTTCTCTAGATTTTTGTTTTGTGGGTGATTTTGTTTAGCCAGTAGAACGGTTGGGAAGATCAGGAAGTTGTTAATTCTACAAGTTATTGGAAAGTTCATGGGTTGGGGTTTGTTCAAAATTCAGCCTCTACTGAACTTAATTACTTTGGTTCTGAGCCACAAACTCCTCTAACAACTAGAAATTAGAATATTCTTGATAATCTCTACAACATGCAGAGGCAGTTCTTCTGATAATGTAGTGCTACAGTTGAAGTTGAGTTCCTCTTAACCAGAAGACCTTTGAGTTTTCCCAAGGCTGTTATAGTTCTCAAGACTGGTCTCAGACACGCCTGTTGTATGTCATTGCACTAACCCCGCCCTTCTCTGAAGTTGCACTGCCTTGTGAGAGTTTCACTTTAGATCTTTCCTGAGATGGGCAGATGCACTGGTGAAGGTTTCCTATTAAAGCATAAACACAGGTCTACAAGCGAAAAAACTCACTGATTAGATATAATCTGTAATTAAAAATTGCAAAGCAAAAAAGGACACCATCACTGCCTGATAAGCAGTGTAAACGTTATTGCAGCGCATGTTAAGACGACTGTCCAGGAGATTGGAGGGAGGAGCTTTATGTGACATCATTGCATACTACTGTGATCCACAATCACAGGGGGGCGTGTCTGAGACCTGACTTAGAGGTGTTTAGTAGCTGTGGAAGAAACTGGTCTCCGGAATAAAGCTGACAAGATGTTCACTATTCTATATACTACAGTACAGCTTAGTGTAATGCCAGACACAGTGCTTTATATGCATTTAATATCTCATTATTTTAAAATATGCATAGCGTTAAGATAATTCTTGCTTAAAAAACAAAACAAAAAAAAAACGTTCTGCTGTGTAATAAATACATTTTGGTTTATTAAATGCATCTAATAAATGCTGAACTGCGCCTTTTTTAGTCCAAATTTCGGAGGTTTAGCTATAGTAATTATATTGAGTAGCAGCCAATCATAATCCATCTCTCTCTGACCTCAGTAAGATGAGCTCTGATTGGTTGTGTTGCGTTGCGTTGGGTTGTCACACATCACGTCCTTGCCCTTCTTATACAATAAGCCCGGGTTATTTTCCTAGATAGACTGTTTAAAAACTCATGAATTTAGTCGATGAGGACATAATATATATGATTTTTTTTCCATTTGTTTTTGTCTTTGAGTTGCTGGCAGATTTGACTGTTTTTACATAACCATTGTATGCAAAGTCGGCCATTTTTTTTTTTTTAATACTAATCCAGATTTTTTTGTTTTTCCTGTTTTAAGATGCAGCTTACTGTTTACTGGCGTTTCTCACACAGGTGGTCCGCGGACAGAGCGGTGGTGGGATAATAGAAATAGCATGTACATATTTATTGCTTAACGACATCACACTGCACATGCAGCAGCTTAAAGGGGAACTGAAGTGAGAGGGATATGGAGGCTGCCAGGCAGTCCTGCCGATTATTCGGCTGCAGTATTGTCTGAATCACACCAGAAACAAGCATACAGCTAAACTTGTCAGATCTGACCATGCCAGAAACACCTGATCTGCTGCATGCTTGTTCAGGGGCTGTGGCTAAAAGTATTAGAGGCAGAGGATCAGCAGGAGAGTCGGGCAACTGGAATTGCTTAAAAGGAAATAAACATGGCAGCCCCCCTACCCCTTTTGCTTCAGGTGTCCTGTAAAGTATAAGTGAACTCCTTCCCTGTCCTAAGGTGTGGGAGTGGGCGGGGATACCAGTGGGCGGTGTTAAAGAGAACCAGAGATGAAGCACCCTCTTGTATTTTACCTTATAAATCAGTGGGAACATGACAGTAAACACCTAATCTGCTCTTTGTTTCATTGTTCTCTGTGTAATCTGACTGTTATCACGTCTGATAAGAATCCCCGACTGAGAAGTCAGGCTGCTCCGTCTAGCTTTGCTACAGAAAGATTATAGCTAAGTCTGTCTTCTGTGGTGTTATTTCAAGCCCAAGCCTGCCCCCTTGTGGCTTTGCTATAATGACTCAGCAATAATCATTCCCAGCAAAGCCAGATTTAATTGCTCAGTCTGGGATTCTTGTAACTGCTGTTAACAGACACTTTTAGCAGTGAGGACAAAACAGACAGCATGGTAAGTGTTTTCTCTAATGTTCTTACTGATATATATGGTAAAATATACAAGGGTGCTTCGTCTCTGGTTCCATTTAAGGTCTGACATCAGCATGTGGGTGGGACAGACGTGACGGAACCCCGACTGGCGACTGACTGGATTTTTATCTGTACTGTAGCTGAGCTCTAAGCTTTTCTGATTTCTTTTTGCATTTTATTTTTGGCTCATGTGAGATTTTTGAACAATTTCAAAGGAACGTCCACATTTTTTTTTCATGCTTCTAATTAAAGTTTGACGACCTATTTCCATCACAGCCGTGCAGAAGAAAATACTTTACATGTTTTGTCAAACAATTCTCAAATGGCGCTATTAGTATATTCCTCAATCACGATGGACAGACACTTAAATGGGTGTTATTATGCACAGCAAGGTGGCCATTTTATTTTGGCGTTGTCCACGATATCGGGACTTTACACTTTTGCCATAGTGCCTTTTCTAAACGTTTACCCTTCAGTGCACTAAAATAACTTAAAATAAGGGGTCTGAGCTGTAGACCTGCTTTCCTTACTATTTTACCAGTGTTAAAATACACGCATGTCATTTCCAGACGCGGCATCCACAGCCTCGCCCTCCTGTTATCGCCATTTGCCTCACAATAGAGGCATATTCAGGAATGTAGCGAGTCAGTTGATTGCTGTAGGATCAGAGGAAACTGTAAGAGCACTTTTCACACCGCACTAGGGGCTCAGACACACTTTACGTGCTTTTTGGGCTCCAGAGCTTTCTGAGCGCTTTTTAAAAAGCGCTCCCATTAACTTGCATTAAAATCGTGCGATTTTATCGCAAGCGCCATTTTACCGATTTTAATGTAAGTCAATGGGAGCAGTTTTAGTTCTCAGAAAGCTGTAGAGGCCAAAATGTGCTCAGAAAAGCGCATAGGCCTTGTTCAGATTAGGAATCGCAAGCGCTGCACGCTTTTCCCAGCGTTTTGAGCGATAAGCGGTTTTCTAAGCTTTTTTTTTTTTGTAAAAGAAACAATCGGGAAGCGAACTGTTTGACCGGGAACTAAATAACTTTAATGTACTTTGTTAGGAAAAGCGCTCACAAAATTGCTCTTCCAGGTGCTTTTCCAAGCGCTTTGCCATTTCCCCTATACCTTGCATTGAAGCGCAAACGCTCAGGAAATGGTGCAGCAGCTGCGTTTGCGATTGGAAAGAAAGCTCATCGCTCATGTGAGAACGCTTACATAGGATTTCATTACGCAAGCGCTTTTAAAATCGCCAGCGCATAAAAACAAAAGCGTTCATAGTGTGAAGAAGCCCTTAGTGTGTCTGAGCCCTCAGGGCCCTTTTCCACTAGCAATCGCTAGCGTTTGCGCTAAACTCTAGCGATTGCGATTCAGCAAAAGTCCAAGATTTCCCGACATTTGCGATCGCAGGTGACATACCCGGGGGAGGAATCAGCCATGCCGATAATCTGCATTATTCAGCACTGGCCTGTTTATGGACATTTTAAGCACACATAACTGTATACACTGACACTCATCACTCATCCTTTGTGTCGCAGGAACAGCTGGTAGATGGGCTCTGAGCAGATGGAAAGCAGGTTAATAACCAAAGCTAGAACCTGATTGGTTGCCATTGTATTGTGATTTCTGTGCACTATTGTTTATTTCAGAACCACTGTGTGTCTCTGATGCCAAAGCCTCCCTCTAGTGGCCATTTAGCTGAACTGCAGCACTCAATGTATATTGCAGGGAGTAGAGGTATGATTAGGGTGTGGACAGGTGGATGATGTTATTGGTGTTGGGTAGCTGTATGACCCCTATTGCTGCATGTCACATTGCACTGGACTGATTGTTAATAAAGATTTCTATTCACCAAGTGTGGCGGTTTCTTTATTATAAGAGAGCAGGCTGTGTTAATATTCCATCTCTGAAACACATCCACAAGTATGATCCAGGCTAGGAGACAAGCTAATAGGAAATAGAATGCAGTAAACTATATATTGCTGTTTATGGGTTTGTAGCCCCTCCCAGTAATGTCACAGCCTAGGTTGTATAGCTGTGGAGCTTTCTGTCCTAGTGCAGTGATCTGCAAACTTAGCTCTCCAGCTGTTAAAGTGTAACTGTCAGGCATAAAATCAATTCTTTGTTTTTATCTGGTATACAAGTAATAAGGATGCTAACCAGGCAATCCAAAAGGAAGTTGCAGGGCATGCTGGGTTGTCCTTTTTTGCTTCTGTACATTAGTTAAGTCTGAGGGGAAATAAAGAAGCAAAAAAGACAACCCAACATGCCCTGCAACTTCCTTTTGTGCGGCAACATACCAAATAAGAGTCAGGTAAACTGGGGAATGATTATTTATAAACAAGAAAAGTAATAGAGATTTTAACTTTTGGATTGCCTGGTTAGCATCCGTATTACTTGTTTATCAGATAAAAATAAAGAATGGATTTATTTTATGCCTGACAGTTACACTTTAAGTAACTACAAGTCCCAAAATGCATTGCAGAAGTCTTGACAACCACAGTCATGAATCATAAAGGCAAATGCATTGTGGGACTTACGAGGCCAAGATTTTGGAAAAAAAAATAAAACGTTAGCTACCTGCGTCAGCTTGTCAGGCACGGAGGACGCCGCCCGCACCCTCCGTGCCGTTCCGCCGGGTCCCCGCCGCTCAGTAGCCCCCCGAACGGCACCCGACCGCGCGGCCCGGGTCGGGCTCTCCAGCCTGTACAAAGATGGCGGCCGGAGTTGGCCGCGGCTGCGCAGTACGCATAGCCGCGAGGGCGGCTGCGCAGCTCTAAGACCAACCCCCCGATCCACGCTGTTACGTGGATCGGGGGGTTGGCCTTAGAGCTGCGCAGCCGCACTTGCGGCTATGCGTACTGCGCAGCCGCGGCCAGCTCCGGCCGCCATCTTCGTACAGGCTGGAGAGCCTGGGTCGCACGGTTGGGGCCTGTTCGGGGGGCTACTGAGCGGTGGGGACCCGGCGCGGACGGCGTCCTCCGTGCCTGACAAGCTGACGCAGGTAGCTACCTTTTTTTTATTTTTTTTCTAAAATCTTGGCCTCGTAAGTCCTTTAAAGAGACTCTGTAACAAAAATTGCATCCTGTTTTTTATCATCCTACAAGTTCCAAAAGCTATTCTAATGTGTTCTGGCTTACTGCAGCACTTTGTACTATCACCATCTCTGTAATAAATCAATGTATCTTTTCCCTGTCAGACTTGTCAGCCTGTGTCTGGAAGGCTGCCAAGTTCTTCAGTGTTGTGGTTCTGCTATGCACTCCCCCCTCAGGGGGAAAGAAACACACAAATGATCTCTTGAGATTCAAAAGGAATGCTGTATACAGCCTGCTTGCGTATGGATGTATTTTTCTATGTGTGGACATACTGTACATCAACCTACTTCCTGTTTTGGTGGCCATTTTGTTTGTTTATAAACAAACTTTTTAAAACTGTTTTTAACCACTTTTAATGCGGTGAGGAGCGGCGAAATTGTGACAGAGGGTAATAGGAGATGTCCCCTCACGCACTGGTATGTTTACTTTTGTGCGATTTTAACAATACAGATACTCTTTAAGGGCTCATTCACACTTGCTGATTGCAAAACGCTAGCGATTTTGCTCTGGCGGTTTTTGGCAATTAACGCCCAAAAAAATTCACTCCTGCAGATTTTTTAGTGATTGCGTTTTGCACTATAACACTAAAATGTGATCGCTGGGAAATCACCTGAAAATGGTGCAGGCTAAACGTTTGCGGGCGATTAGTGAAAACCGTCCAAATGAGAAAGGGCCCATAGACTTATTACACTAGCGCTTTGAAAAGCACTAGCGTTTGAGCATTTTTGCTGAAATCGCCGGCAAACCGCTGAAGTGTGAATGGGCCCTAACAGCTGGAGAAGTAAGTTTGCAGATCACTGTCCTAGTGCATTCTGGGAGACCAGGTGATTCTACAGACTTCACAAAACAATAAAAACATTCCACAGTGATGCACCTGCCAGCAGTAAAGATGTGGCTGACAGTGATATATTTCACAATGTAAAATTGAGTGAGGACAAATTTTTACAATGAGCAAACACTAAATAGTATATAAATGTAATTTTGCAAATACGGAATTTTAGTTTTTATATAAAGTTTCTTTAATGGATTGCTATTACAAACTATGCCCACATGCATACAAGAGGTATACTTGTCGCAGGATAGAATGCACTGTAAAGAACTAGTTTCCTGTGTGGCTGTCACTTAGCCATCGGTGATTAGTGTATGCAGGACATCCCCTACCTGTCACTTACCCCTCCCATACATCATCCACAGGTCACAATCTTACTGGGATAGGCGGAATTTAGGATGTATGATTAGCCAAGACATTTACCCCATCGTTTAGGATTAGTATTTTTATAGCACTGGCATCTTCTGCAGCACTTTCCAGAGTACATAGTCATGTCACTGACTCCTCCTCAGAAGACCTCACACTCTAATCCTACCATAGTACTAGTCTAATGTCCTACCATATTATTATTATTATGTATTTATATAGCAGTGACATCTTCTGCAGCACATTACAGAGTACATAGTCATGTCACTGACTGTCCTCAGAGGAGCTCACACTCTAATCCTACCATAGTCATAGTCTAATGTCCTACCATATTATTATTATGTATTTATATAGCACTGACATCTTCTGCAGCACATTACAGAGTACATAGTCATGTGACTGACTGTCCTCAGAGGAGCTCACAGTTTAATCATGTCATAGTATAATGTCCTACCATATTATTTATATTTACATAGCACTGGCATCTTCTGCAGCACATTAGAGTACATAATCGTATCATAGTTAGTCTAATGCTAGGTACACTGTGTTTTTTCTATCTCTATAGTAAAATATTGCAGAGCCAATAGAGCAACCCATTTGGAAGTTTCTATACACTTTTCCTCCTTACGTTTGGATGAAGCTGCGAATAGACAGAAACTCTGCAATGTTATTGCTGTCTGGGTCCCCATTGAGGCGAGTATTAAGCACTTCCTCTTCTTCTCCTGCCTCTAATGCTACGTACACACATGCGACAACGATCGTTCGTCGAGAACGACGAACGAACTTTTAATTGATGAAAGAACGACCTGAGTAAAGTTAGTTTTAAAAGGTGTGTAACGATCTGATCGTTAGAACGAACGTTACATCACGTAAAAGCAACTATTGCGCCTGCGCATAAAAATGAGAAGTTTCACAGAGAAATAGTGAAATGCGCATGTCAAGCCTAGTACGAACGACCGTTTTCCAACGATGTACTACTTTTACAAACGATCGTCGTTGGTTAAAACCAGCCGAGACAGAACTTTCTTTTGTAGCGATTTGGCTCGTTCGTCGTTTGCCTTAAAGTGAACCTCCGGACTAAAAATCGACTCCGCAGCACTGAAAAGGCTTGGTGTTTCTTTGACAGTATCACAGCATCAGAACTTTGTTTCTCTTATCCAAGCCTCATTTTTAGCTGCACAGAAGAAAACTGCCCGGGCTTTTTTCCCCTGATGCTGTGCAAAGCATGATGGGATTTCTGATGTTGTTGCTCTCGTTCTGCTGCAAAATTTTTTTTTACATTTTGAATTTGACATTTGAAGCCTAGCGTGTGCAGCTGGGAGGGGTTATCAGGACACAGGACAGTTGGAACTGTGTCTCCTGCTCCTTGTCACCTCCTTTCAACCAAAAAGATGGCTGCCCCCATGAATCACAAACATTTGCCTGTTCTTTTAAAACAGGGTGGATAAAAATTATGTTACCTATCTATTCTAATTAACATAACTAATGTAACATAATGACAGTATGTTTGTTTAGGCTGAAGTTCCCCTTTAATAGTCCGTGGTTCGTTTTTTGTAACGATCGTCGTTGGTAAAGATCGGGGAACGATCGTTACAAACGACTATAGTCGCATGTGTGTACGCACCTTTAGGCTGCTTCCTCACATCACACATTTGGAGGTCCTGTACATCTCTCCAAGTTTCCATTTATTAAAAAAAAAAGTGTGGCCATGACAGAATGTGGGTGGGGCAAGCTGTAATGTAACAAAGCCAGTGTGCCCAAATGTTCTTCCAAAACACAGGCAAAGTGCACCAAAATTTAATAAGACAACATCCCCCCCTCACAAGCAGCACCTAGACTTCTTTAAAGAGAACCAGAGATGAAGCACCCTCTTGTATTTTAGCTTATAAATCAGTGGGAACATGACAGTAAACACCTAATCTGTTCTTTGTTTCATTGTTCTCTGTGTAATCTGGCTGTTATCACCTCTGATAAGAATCCCCGACTGAGAAGTCAGGCTGCTCCGTCTAGCTTTGCTACAGAAAGATTATAGCTAAGTCTGTCTTCTGTGGTGTTATTTCAAGCCCAAGCCTGCCCCCTTGTGGCTTTGCTATAATGACTCAGCAATAATCATTCCCAGCAAAGCCAGATTTAATTGCTCAGTCTGGGATTCTTGTGACTGCTGTTAACAGACACTTTTAGCAGTGAGGACAAAACAGACAGCATGGTAAGTGTTTTCTCTAATGTTCTTACTGATATATATGGTAAAATACACAAGGGTGCTTCGTCTCTGGTTCCCTTTAACATCAAATACCAGCCCAGGGATAGCTTGTAAATTCTAAAACACACACCATTTTCTGAGCGTTTAGGGAGCAATTCAAACCGCTAGCGATTTCCCTAAACACTCAGCTAATTTTAACCCTTTCCACTCTGAGCCTTTTCCTAAAGGAAATAGTTTCTGCTCAGTTTTTTTTTTTTTACAGTAGTGCTATGAACAAGATTATCTCTGTCACTGGAAGGAGAATACCTTGCCCGTTTTCTGTTATCACTTTAACAAAGAGCCACCTCCAAACTTTGAGCAACCTCTCTTTTTTGACAAAGTGTCCTACTTTCTGCAGCCTCATCAATATCTATTTACTCACTGCTGCATGCATCATCATCCGCATTAATAAAATCACTTTCATCTGTAGAATCCAGGGTGTCCCATCCAGTGCAGCTCCCCCATAAGCAGCTTTGCCACATTAGCTGCCGAAATGGTTTTCCTCCCTGCTGCACTGCGCAACATAGCTTCTCTCTGCGTGTAACACACTTCCTGCTATGGTCGATCGCGCACTTCCTGTTCAGGCTGGACAGGTACTTCCTGTGTGGGCAGGGAGTCTAGATGCTGGGGAATAGCTGTACAATGGAATCAGACATTGCAGGGGGACAGATGAGAATGCAAATCACCGCCATATTAATGTCCCGCTCTGCGGGACATACGACAGGAACAGGAAATTTGCGATGTCTTGCTATGTGGGACGTACAAGTGGAAAGGGTTAATGTATAGGCAAAATTGCAATGGAGCGATTGCAATTAAATAGCAAAACTCAAGACATGCAGCATTTTTGAGCGTTAGCATTTCTGCAATGTAAAGTGTATATATACGCTGGAATATTCGCTCATCAAAACCTGCACAGAGCCATTTTGCTAGCATTTTTACATTACTGCTAGAGATGGCCGCAATAGACTTCAATGGGGAGGCGAACTTTGAAAACTAGAAACCCTTATGCTGGCCACAAAAGTGATGGAAAAATGTTTCAAGGGGTCTAACCTGAGTTTTTGCATGGTGAGTGGGATAGACGCCAAAAGTCCCGGGGGAAAATCTGGATTTGATGCAAAGCAGCGTTTTAAGGGCAGAAATCACTTTGAATGCTAAATTGCAGGCCTAAAGTGCTTTAAAACATCTTGCATGTGTATACATCAATCAGGGAGTGTAATTAGAGTACTGCTTCACACCGACACACCAAACTCACTGTGTAACGCACCGCAAACAGCTATATTGTGTAGTGACGGCCATGCTGGACTGGTGCGCACCATGGCGAGAGTGTAGGCCGTGGCGGTTTTCAAGCCCATATGGTCGCTGGGCTGTGGTAGCTCAATGATAGAACAGTGACTGTCCAGCTGATCAAATTTCGTCTGTCCACAATGAAGCAACGACCTGATTATCTTGGGTGTGCCCCCCTCCCACCCGAGATCGGTCATTGCTTCATTGATACGTAAGCCCTTTCACCACGGCAAGGTAATGATCACGAAGGGGAATTGGCACATGTACATGCCTTTTGTTTTGTTGTTGCAGCTGCAGTGCAGCCAGAAAAAATTAGGCAGGCATGTACACGCACCAGAAAAATTATTATAGCGCCGGCTTTAAAAAATTCAGGAATCCACCTGTAGTCCTGGACCCTGTTGATGCTGGCGGAGAAGGCAGTCAACCGGCCTGCGGGCAGAGATGCTGTGTGGGGAGCGACTTAGTCTTGGGGCAGGCAGTCACACGGTGTGCAGGCAGAGATGCTGTGTGCGGGGACTGACTTAGTCTTCGGGCGGGCAGTAAGCCTCCAGGATCCATGCCTCATTCATTTTGATAAAGGTGAGGTACTGAACACTTTTTTGACCTAGACGACTTCGCTTCTCGGTGACAATGCCTCCAGCTGCGCTGAAGGTCCTTTCTGACAGGACGCTTGAGGCAGGGTAAGACAGAAGTTGGATGGCAAATTGTGACAGCTCTTGCCACAGGTCAAGCCTGCGCACCCAGTAGTCCAAGGGTTCATCGCGGCTCACAGTGTCTACATCCACACTTAGCTAGGTAGTCAGCTACCTGCTGGTCCAGTCGTTGGTGGAAGGTGGATCCGGAAGCGCTAAGGCGATGGCATTGGACTAAAGAATGTCCGCATGTCCGACATTACCATGAGATCGCTGGAGCGTCCTGTCCTTGCTTGCGTGGACAAGGGAGAAGGATTACTAGCAGTGGTACCTTTATTACATTGTGCTGTGATATCACCCTTAACCACCCTGGCGTTCTGATTAAATCGCCAGGGTGGCTGCGGGAGGGTTTTTTTTAAATAAAAAAAAAACTATTTCATGCAGCCAACTGAAAGTTGGCTGCATGAAAGCCCACTAGAGGGCGCTCCGGAGGCGATCTTCCGATCGCCTCCGGCGCCCAGAATAAACAAGGAAGGCCGCAATGAGCGGCCTTCCTTGTTTTGCTTATATCGTCGCCATAGCGACGAGCGGAGTGACGTCATCGACGTCAGCCGACGTCCGCCGCCTCCGATCCAGCCCTTAGCGCTGGCCGGAACTTTTTGTTCCGGCTACGCTGGGCTCAGGCGGCTGGGGGGACCCTCTTTCGCCACTGCTCGCGGCGAATCGCCGCAGAGCGGCGGCGATCAGGCAGCACACGCGGCTGGCAAAGTGCCGGCTGCGTGTGCTGCTTTTTATTTCATTAAAATCGGCCCAGCAGGGCCTGAGCGGCAGCCGCTGGCGGTGTTGGACGAGCTGAGCTCGTCCAGACCGCTCAGCTGGTTAAAGTGAAACTAAAGTCAACAGGGAAAAATGAGTTCAACTCACCTGGGGCTTCCCTCAGCCCCCTGCAGCCGATCGGTGCCCTCGCAGCCCCGCTCCGATGCTCCTTGACCCGCCGGCTGCGACTTTCGGTTTCGCAGTCACCGGCCGACAGGCATGGGAACGCGAGTGATTCTTCACGTTCCCAGCCACAATAGCACCCCCTATGCTGCTATTGCGGCAAGAAGGCGTTCTTGCCGCAATAGCAGCATAGAGGGTGCTATTGTGGCTGGGAATGCAAAGAATCACTCGCGTTCCCATGCCTGTCGGCCGTTGACGGCGAACCCGGAAGTCGCAGCCGGCGGGTCAAGGAGCATCGGAGCGGGGCTGCGAGGACGCCGATCGGCTGCAGGGAGCTGAGGGAAGCCCCAGGTGAGTTAAACTCATTTTTCCCTGTTGACTTTAGGTTCACTTTAAACACATTGTAAAGCATAGTTGCCAGCTTGTTCTGCAAGTGCTGCATCCTTTCTGCCTCCTGATTTGGAAACATCTCCGCCACTTTGTGCCTATACCGAGGGTCTAGTAGCATGGCCACCCAGTACAGCTCATTCCCCTTGATTTTTTTTTTTTTTTTATAGGGGAGGTTCCTCATTCCTCAACAGGCTGGACAGCATGAAAGACGCCATCTGCATAAAGTTAGATCCAAATGTACTATCCATCTCCTCTTGCTCTTCCTCAGTAACATCAGGTAAGTCCTCCTCCTCCCCCCAGCCACGAACAATACCACGGGAACATTGAGCAGCTCAATGTTCTTCTGCTGCCGCCTCCTCCAAAGAAACACCTTCCTCATCATCCAAGTCTGACTCCTCTTCCTCCTCCCCCCCCCTCTCTTTGCTGCCGCAGGTGTTGAGGAAACATCTGGTTCTGATGAGAATTGATCCCACAATTCCTCCTGTTCCTGTTTACGCTCCTCCACAGTTTAATCCACCACTCTACACACGGCACACTCCAGGAAGAAAGCATATGGGATCGAGTTGCTGATGGTGCCTTCACTGTGACTCACCAGGTTGGTCACCTCCTCAAACGGCCGCATGAGCCTGCATACATTTCGCATGAGTGTCCAGTTGTTTGGCCAGAACATCCCCATCTCCCCAGAGTGTAGTTGTAGAGGTACTGGGTGAAGGCTTTCTCCTGTTCTAGCAGGCGAAAGAACATAAGGAGGGTCGATTTCCAGCGAGTCGGGTTATTGAAAAACAGGCGTCTCACCGGCAACTTGTTACTCCGCTGAATATCGGCAAAGTGTGCCATGGCCGTGTAAGACTGAAATGCCCACACAACTTCCTGGCCTGCTTCAGGACTTCTTGTAAGCCTGGGTACTTTGACACAAATCTCTGAATGATGAGATTCAGCATATGCCATGCAGGGTACGTGTCAGCTTTCCCAAATTCAAAGCGGAAATGAGATTGCTGCCGTTATCACACACCACGTTGCCGATCTCCAGCTGGTGCGGGGTTAGCCACTGATCCACCTGTTTGTTAAGAGCAGCCAGGAGAGCTGCTCCAGTGTGACTCTCCGCTTTGAGGCAAGACATGTCTAAGATGGCGTGACACAGTCGTACCTGGCATGCAGCATAGGCCCTGGGGAGCTGGGTCTGTGTAGCTGGAAAGGAGATGGCAGCACCAGTAGTTGCGCTGCCACTCAGCCAAGGAGGATGACGACAGCGAGGATGTAGCAGGAGGAGAGGTGGCAGGAGGCCTGCCTGCAAGCCGTGGAGGTGGCACAAGTTGGTCCGCTGCACAGCCACTTACTCCCTACTTCTCAGTGGTCACCAGGTTGACCCAATGGGCGGTATAAGTAATGTACCTGCCCTGACCGTGCTTGGCAGACCAGGCATCCATGATTAGGTGGACCCTTGACCCAACACTGTGTGCCAGAGATGACACCACTTGCCTCTGAACTTCACGGTACAGTTTGGGTATCGCCTTTTTAGAGAAATAATTGCGGCCAGGTATCTTCCACTGCGGTGTCCCAATGGCCACAAATTTACAGAAGGCCTCAGAGTCCACCAGCTGGTATGGTAAGAGCTGGCGAGCTAACACATCCGCCAAGCCAGCTGTCAGACGCCGGGCAAGGGAGTAACTGAAGGAAATCTTTGAGCGGAAGAAGCCAATTTCTGCCAGACACCTGGCTGCTGTGGGCAGAGGCGGTGTGGAGGAGGGTGGCTGTGAAGGTGCAAGGGAGAAAGCAGCCGAAGATGCTGCACCTGAAGGAGGAAGAGGAGAAGGAGGGTGTCTTTTCTTTTGTGTGCTTCTTTTGCTCAGGTGCTCTTCCCATTGCAGTTTGTGTCTTTTCTCCATGTGCCTTCGTAAGGCAGTTGTCCCTACGTGGGTGTTGGCCTTTCCACGGCTCAATTTTTGGAAGCAGAGAGGACAGATGGCATTGCTCTAATCTGAGGCAGACATATTAAAAAATGTCCAAACCGCTGAGCCCCCCTGGGGTGATGGCACTATGGTGGCATCAGCAGCTGACGTTGAGGGGCATGTTGGCTGGCTGTCCAAAGGTGGTGATACATGGGGCCGGACACTGCCACCAGCTGTTTGACAATGAGCTTTCCCTGCGGCTTTCAGCAACTTGTTTCCTCCTACTCCTCTCTGACTCCCCCTCTGAACTGTCCCCTTGGCCATCCTCTATTGGGAACATACGTTGCATCCGTATCATCATCATCCTGCCCAGCTTCGCTTGCCTCAGACACCTCAAACTGCACCAACAGCAGGTACTTCATCATCATCCTCCTCCTCCCACGTTACGTCCATAGTGTCGCCTAACTCAGACATATGAGATGGTGTAACTTGCTTAGCGCCCTTCATCTTGTTGCAGTAGTGACAAATTACTCCCAAGAACGTGTATGAAATCGCTTACAAAATGCTAGAAATTGCAATTAGTGATAGCGTTTTGTAGTGGGTTCCAGGCCTCAGCTAGGTTTGTCTTCCATGTATATGCGCAATAATGAAGGGGTCATGTTGGTCAGTACATAGTGCAATATACTGGAATATTTTTCAACAATATTTTGTGCACCATACCCACATAGTGTATGGCACTTACAGTGATGTGAAACTATTTGCTGATTTCTTATTCTTTTGCATGTTTGTCACACTTAAATGTTTCTGCTCATCAAAAACCGTTAACTATTAGTCAAAGATAACATAATTGAACACAAAATGTAGTTTAATTATGGTTTTTATTATTTAGTGAGGAAAAAAAAAAAACTCAAAACCTACATGGCCCTGTGTGAAAAAGAAATTGCCCCCTGAACCTAATAACTGGTTGGGCCACCCTTAGCAGCAATAACTGCAATCAAGCATTTGCGATAACTTGCAACGAGTCATTTACAGCGCTCTGGAAGAATTCTGGCCCACTCATCTTTGCAGAATTGTTGTAATTCAGCTTTATTTGAGGGTTTTCTAGCATGAACTGCCTTTTTAAGGTCATGCCACAACATCTCAATAGGGTTCAGGTCAGGGCTTTGACTAGGCCACTCCAAAGTCTTCATTTTTATTTTCTTCAGCCATTCAGAAGTGGATTTGCTGGTGTGTTTTGGGTCATTGTCCTGCTGCAGCACCCAAGATCGCTTCAGCTTGAGTTAACGAACAGATGGCCGGACATTCTCCTTCAGGATTTTTTGGTAGACAGTAGAATTCATGGTTCCATCTATCACAGCAAGCCTTCCAGGTCCTGAAGCAGCAAAACAACCCCAGACCATCACACTACCACCACCATATTTTACTGTTGGTATGATGTTCTTTTGCTGAAATGCTGTGTTAATTCTACGCCAGATGTAACGGGACACGCACCTTCCAAAAAGTTCAACTTTTGTCTCGTCGGTCCACAAGGTATTCTCACAAAAGTCTTGGCAATCCTTGAGATGTTTTTTAGCAAAATTGAGACGAGCCTTAATGTTCTTTTTGCTTAAAAATGGTTTGCGCCTTGGATATCTGCCATGCAGGCCGTTTTTGCCCAGTCTCTTTCTTATGGTGGAGTCGTGAACACTGACCTTAATTGAGGCAAGTGAGGCCTGCAGTTCTTTAGATGTTGTCCTGGGGTCTTTTGTGGCCTCTCGGATGAGTTTTCTCTGCACTCTTGGGGTAATTTTGGTCGGTCGGCCGGCCACTGGGAAGGTTCATCACTGTTCCATGTTTTTGCCATTTGTGGATAATGGCTCTCACCATGGTTCGCTGGAGTCCCAAAGCTTTAGAAATGGCTTTGTAACCTTTACCAGACTGATAGATCTCAATTACTTTTGTTCTCATTTGTTCCTGAATTTCTTTGGATCTTGGCATGATGTCTAGCTTTTAGTCTACTTCTCTGTGTCAGATAGCTCCTATTTAAAGAGAACCCGAGGTGGGTTTGAAGAATAGTATGGGCATACAGAGGCTGGATCTGCCTATACAGCCCAGCCTCTGTTGCTATCCCAAACCCCCCTAAGGTCCCCCTGCACTCTGTCAGCAGCGTGGCTGTGATCTATGAGGGATTGCAAACAGCTTGTCAGAGCTTGCTGTGTTTATCTCTATAGTGTCAGTCTGCTGCTCTCCCCGCCTCCTGCAGAACTCCAGTCCCCGCCTGCATCCCTTCCCTCCCTGCTGATTGGAGGGAAGAGACGGGGGCAGGGACCAGAGCTCTGCAGGGGAGCAGCTGAGACTGACACTACAGATGTAAACACAGCCTCACAGCACGGCTGTGATTTCAGGGATTGCAGAGTGCAGGGGGACCTTAGGGGGGTTTGGGATAGCAACAGAGGCTGGGCTGTATAGGCAGATCCAGCTTCTGTATGCAGATAACATTCTTTAAACACACCTCGGGTTCTCTAAGTGATTTCTTGATTGAAACAGGTGTGGCAGTAATCAGGCCTGGGGGTGACTACAGAAATTGAACTTAGGAGTGATAAACCACAGTTAAGTTATTTTTTAACAAGGGGGGCAATTACTTTTTCACACAGGGCCATGTAGGTTTTACATTTTTTTCCTCACTAAATAATAAAACCATCATTTAAAACTGCATTTTGTGTTCAATTATGTTATCTTTGACTAATCGTTAACGGTGTTTGATGAGCAGAAACATTTAAGTGTGACAAACATGCAAAAGAATAAGAAATCGGGAAGGGGGCAAATAGTTTTTCACGTCACTTTATATGCAAAAGTACAGCAATTAGCCAAGCGACAACATTAACACTTTAAAGAGAACCTGAACTGATAATAAAAGTCAAAATAACCATACACAGGTCATACTTACCTCCTGTGTAGTCTGCTTCTCAATCTCTTTATCCTCTCCAGCGTCCCATTTGTCCTCTGTGATCAATGGAATTCTCAGTCCTCCATTTTAAAAATGGCTATTATTCCATAACAGCTACTGGGTCAGCATGCTGTTAAACTGTAATATTAGCCACTTGAGCCATAGGGAAACATGGACATTACCTTGCACATTAAGTTGTAACTAACAGCAGCTGATAGAACTGAAATTCACCAGTTGCTGTCAGTTATATGACTAAATATTGTTAGAACTTGAAGGGATCACCGTAAGAAGAAAATGGTGAGCTTCTGAGAAGAACTTTCGGGGGAGGGGGGCAAATGAATATTACATACTAACCTCACCAACAGATAATGCCCCCCATTAGCCCTTGTGTACCTGTTAACTACTTGGCAGAACAGAAATTTGTCTTTCAAAACAGAAGGTATTTGCGATGATTCAGGTTAGAATGAGTTCTGATGTCTCCAACAATGCATCACTGCTGAATATGCAAATCCTAACATTGCATTCCAGTGGTTCTGGAGGTGTGGTTAGCTTACAGGGACAACAAAGGATGATTTGCATATTTAGCAGTGATGCATTGTGGGAGACGTCTACTCACTGCAACCTGAATGAACTTTTCTTTTCCATAGCGTTTTAGTAAGGGCTTTTTTTTGTCCTTTGCCCAGCAAGCTTATGGTGAACCACAACTCCCAGGAGCTACAATCTAACTCTGGTAGGTGACTCCTCCCTCAGGCTCCAACATTGCTCCATGGTCAATCTTCATTGCAGCGAGTCTGGCTGCAAAACTCCCTCGCTGACAGAGCTACAGGAAAATGGCGCCCAAAGCCCTGCAGTGGAGACACAAAGACTCCAGCGTTGGGCTTCAGACGCCATATTCCCATAGCCCTTTTTATTTACCGGTATCCACCGCCCACAGCCTGGAACAGGTTTGCTGCGGCAGGTGAACTGGCGCAGTGTCTGCTGGACGCCACAAGCCAGTTTACCACCATCGGGGTGGGGGGACGACATTGCGGCCCTACACCGGCAGGATGGATGAAATGGCCAAAGAAAGTGTCTACCTTTTCAAGAATTGTAATAAATGCAAATCGCTGTGCGAGTGTCTCCTCCCCCCCCCCCCCTCCTTATTTCCTGTAGCCTCTTTCTGAAGCCAAGAAACAGGAACACATCTGTAGACTCACTATTTTTCTAAACAGGCAAATAAGTAAAAAACAAACAAACATTAAGCTTTTTATATACATTTTATTTGTATGTAAAAATAAATAAATACGAATTAAAAAAAAAAAGTCACAAGATATCATCTGCAAGCAAGCGGATTACATATGACCACACCCATCAGACCGCCCCAGATGCGTACATAACCACACCCACCAGAGCCCTGAACGTGCGTACATCTTGACCAGACTGACCCATGTTCGGAACGCAGAATTACAGCTATGGAGGGATTGCAAAAAAAAAAAAAAAAAAAAAAAAAAAGCACCATTCATGTTATACTTTAAAAATCATTATAGCGCAAGTGCAGGAGTAAGACAGAACATTTATATTGCGATTTTCCCCTGGCAGGCTCATAGAGCTGCAGCCACTAGGGGTCACTCTATAGGCAGTAGCAGTGATAGGCCAGAACTGCAGCCATTAGGGGGTGCACTATAGGCAGTAGCAGTGTTAGGCCAGAGCTGCAGCCACTAGGGGGTTCTCTATAGGCAGTAGCAGTGTTAGGCCAGAGCTGCAGCCACTAGGGGGCGCACTATATACAGTAGCAGTGTTAGGCCGAAGCTGTAGCCACTAGGGGGCACTCTAGGCAGTAGCAGTGTTAGGCCGAAGCTGTAGCCACTAGGGGGCACTCTAGGCAGTAGCAGTGTTAGGGAGTTGTGCCCGAGGTCTCCTTAAATTTGTGATTCAGTAAAGATTAGTGTGTTGGTGTTCACTTAATACATCCAGTCACCCAACCCTTCATGACTACAGCTTCCCTTTAGTCTACCACCCCCTAGTGGTGGGCTGACACTGAAGCCAGTTTTACATTTTGGCAGTGCTTTAGTTCTGGCCTCAGTCTACAATAATAAGGTTGTCCAGGTGAAAAGTTTAAGGCAGCCATTTTTGATGATTTATCAAAGATAAAACCTAACAGGGCAGGGCCATGTGCCAGCCCCCGCAATACTGTAACACCTGACACATGAGGTTCCAGTGCCGAGTGGTCACATGACTAATTACTAGGCACAGCTGAAAAAAATAAAGCAATTTCCTTTATTAGGGCCAGTTCACACAGCTCCTGCCCAGCTTCCAGCAGCTTCTTGTTGGGCGGTGTCTTATTGGGGCTCTCAGCAGCGACCTGTCGCGATCAGCGGTTTTCATCCTGGCTGGGGGGGGCGCATGAAGACGTGGCGGTAACTGACCCTGGACGGTACATGTAGCATCCAGGGTCGCCTGGGAACACCGCGTTCACGCAAACGCCAGATACAAACGCACTCATTCACTTGAATGGGAGCATTTAACGACGAGTCCCAGACTCCAGCGGTAACTGCCCGCGTGAACCGCCCCTTAGAGAGGTAAATCAGGGAGCTATATTTCACCTGAAAGGAAACTACAAACCAGTGATCTAATCAGGTATGGATTGTATTCCCCCTCTCCCCCCAGTAATAGGGAAGGGAGCCTAAACAATAATATGTATGCAGAGGCCTCTAACAGCAAAGCCCGTCTCTCTGCACCCCCCTACACTACCCCAATACCAGCATCATGTACTGTATAGCTTTGTAAACAGATTCCCATATCTGATCGACTGCCCATCCTGTTCTACACCCAGACCAGATGTGCAGATAGCCAATCTAGGATAAGGAGATTAGATCACAGAAATACTTTTAAGTTTGCCATACATCTAGCAATGATGGGCAGATTTGACCAAGAGACCAATCTCTAATCGATTAAAGATCAGTCAGCTTCCCATACACTACAGGCAGATTCCCAATCAATTCAGCCTGCACACATACATGTACATTTATACACTGGGGAACAGTGCGGGGGATTTTGTCACTTGTCCCAATATCGCTCACTGTTACCACCAATCACCCGACATCTTGCAGCAAATGTCCGATCGACATGCTCAGCCCAAAATGAGTTGCATTGTCGATTGAGCATGCTGTTGGCAGCAACGATTTTCATCCAATTCAATAACAATGAAATTGAATGGTTAATCAACTGCCAAGTCGCTGATTTATGGACACCTTTACAATCTGGAGGGCAGAGGGAGCTGGCTGCAGTCACAGGACACTACCTGTAATGGGGAAGTGCTTGTCAGCACCAGGGGGACCCCACAGCTCCGCAGGGAAGCCACATAAACAGGGGCGGAGCCAGCAGCGGGTATGCAACTCACTACGCCAGCAAATAACCACAACGGGTAGATCTGGGTAGACCATGGCTTGTGAGAAAGACTTCCACAAAGCTGAGCAACAGAAAATAATCAGTAATCAAAAAATTAGTAATCGGATTAGCTTTTGCGAAACTGCATGTCAAAAGTATGAGTAGTTCCAGACGCACAATATACTGTCATAAATACAAGGTTCCCGATTGGTTAAGCCATCCATACATGAAGTTAACTGACTTACTATGCCTTATTGTTTGAGGAACCATTGTTATTGAAACTAGGTAGAAATATTTCCTCTATACCTCTCACTAAAAGTGTAACTGTCGGGCAGAAAATCAATTCTTTATTTTTATCTGGTAAACAAGTAATAAGGATGCTAATCAGGCAATCCAAAAGTTAAAATCTCCCTTACTTTTCTTGTTCATTAATGATCATTCCCCAGTTTACCTGACTTATTTTGTACGTTGCCGCACAAAGGAAATTGCAGGGCATGCTGGGTTGTCCTTTTTTGCTTCTGTACATTAGTTTAGTCTGAGGGGAAATAAAGAAGCAAAAAAAGACAACCCAGCATGCCCTGCAACTTCCTTTGTGCGGCAACGTACCAAATAAGAGTCAGGTAAACTGGGGAATGATCATTTATAAACAAGTAATAGAGATTTTAACTTTTGGATTGCCTGGTTAGCATCCTTATTACTTGATTAGCAGATAAAAATAAAGAATTGATTTTTGATTTTATGCCCGACAGTTACACTTTAAAACACTATCTTTCAGTTTAATTGAGGCTTCTGTATCAAAACATTTGTTTAGTTTGAGCAATAAAAAAAAATAAAAAAAGTTTATTTGGTTGTAGAGCAGCAGAGATTGAATTAGGCTGCTGACGACAAGTCTCCCAGCATACATCTTGGTGGTCACATGATCAGGAGCCCAGCCAGAGCCTTTTCTTCACATTAGTAAACCCTGAATAACCACTAATCCTCCCATGCAGAGCCCCGTCATTCTATCAGCTTTAGTGAGAACATTGCCCTTGAAGCAAATCTGTTTATCTAGTCATCTCTGGACTAAGATAGGATAATCGGGGCAATAGACTATTTAGCTGTTGCATATTTCCACTCTGACAGGGCAAAAGCCCCATTCAATAACACTGCATGGTGTTCAAGCACATCCTGCTCCAGAAATAGAAAGGTCTAAATATGATCTAATACTGAGGTCTCCAAACTCTGTAATATAGTCTACAGGAGGCCAGACTTCTACCGATTTGGCGACTGACCGCAAGAGTTTAGTGGCAGGCACTAGAACTACTGATTTGTTTGACATGCAATTTCCACAGCCACTTTCAGTCATGTGTTTTATTCAGCAACACTTCGTATTGATCAGCTTTTTGAAATTATTCCTTTAGGGGACGTTTTTTTACATGTGTGTGCTAGGAACGATTGCACCACAGCCGAAAAGTTGCATTGCGCATTATAGCCACGCCCAAAGAAAAACAAGGTGACCACGCGACTGCTGGGAGTGGCCAGGGTAACGCACTGCAGCTTGTGCATGCATCACTTCTGCAACGCCCAGAGCACATCTGTCACATTGCACCACAGGCAGTGTGTTAGGTCATTGACTATAATGGCCACAACCATGGAGAAGAGTACCAAGACACGACGCAACACAGTGAGTGTAAAGGAGGCCTAAAATGTGAGGTCAGGCAAAAGACATATAAAACAAATATACACAAACACATAGCACACCATCCCAGCTTAGCCTGAAGTCATTAACCCTCTGCAGCCATGAGCAAAAATTCTCCTTATATGCAATTTTCCACTGGCCCAGAAAGTAAGAAATTGAGCCTATTAAATAAGCACCTGCACCTTGGTTAACAGCAATTGGGGAATTAAATGGTAACTTTACGTGTGATGTGAATTTACTGGCATTTCCCTCCTCGGTTCAGTAAAGATTTGCTTGTTAGGAGAATGTTTGCTAATTATTAAAATCAAGGAAAAATTTTTCCAGACCAGCTCTCTAGTCCCACCCAGTGGCTGGAGGCTCAGCGCAGCTGCTGTCAGATTCACCTTACACACGTATATGGTCAGGGGCGCAGGTTCTGTGATAGAGGTTTCCGCGGCGATACTGCTGGTCAGGGGCGCTGGATCTGTGATAGAGGTTTCCGCGGCGATACTGCCGGTATGGCGTTGGGGACAGTTAAACGACAGGGTTTGTCCTTCAGAGTATGGATAAGATTCTCTTTGCCTTCCGCCAGATGTGGCTTTCTGAAGTAACACAGCCGACACACAGAGTGGTACTTGTCCGCCCCTCCGATCACCTCCACCTGCAGCGCAGAAACAAGGTTAGAGGGACATGCCATCTTTATGAAGAGAGACCGAACAGTGATTATTATGCTTAAAGGAATACTGTGGGGGGGGATGAGTTGAACTTACCCGGGGCTTCTAATGGTCCCCCACAGACATCCTGTGCCCATGCAGCCACTCACCGATGCTCCGGCCCTGCCTCCGGTTCACGTCTGGAATTCCAGACTTTAAGGTCTGAAAACCACTACGCCTGCGTTGCCGTGTCCTCGCCCCCGCTGATGTGGGGCCAGAGCATCGGTGAGTGGCTGCACGGGCACAGGAAGTCTGCGTGGGACCATTAGAAGCCTCTGGTAAGTTCAACTCATTTTCCCCCCAACCCCTACAGTGTCCCTTTAAGTGAATATACTATGCACTTGCATTATTATAATACAATTTTTTTAGTGCTTTTCTACAAAAACTACTTCAGGCCTATTCACAGCAAAAACAGTGCTGTGTAGAAAACGCATCCAGAAGAGAAGGACTAAGGAGCCAACCCTCGCTTATCTATAACCCGCCCCCCACATCTGTCACACACCCCAGCACATCTATAACCCGCCCCCCACACCTGTCACACACCCCTGCACATCTATAACCCGCCCCCCACACCTGTCACACACCCCTGCACATCTATAACCCGCCCCCCACATCTGTCACACACCCCTGCACATCTATAACCCGCCCCCCACACCTGTCACACACCCCAGCACATCTATAACCCGCCCCCCACACCTGTCACACACCCCTGCACATCTATAACCCACCCCCCACATCTGTCACACACCCTGCACATCTATAACCCGCCCCCCACACCTGTCACACACCGGTGACTAAGCATAATGTTGATCTCAGCTGTGTCACCTAACTGCCACAGCAGAGTAGCTAATTTGTAAACAAAAGGATGTTAACAATATGACTGCTTCCTTGAAACCAGGAAGTAGACACTGCAGATGTATTGCAGGATTTGTATCAGCTGTAACAAAGAAATGTATTCTTTAACCTCCTTGCCGGTTATCCCGAGCTCAGCTCGGGGTAACCTGCGCAGGAGGATTTCTCAGGCCCCGCTGGGCCGATTTGCATAATTTTTTTTCCCCTACACGCAGCTAGCACTTTGCTAGCTGCGTGTAGTACGCAATCGCCGCCGCTCGCCGCTACCCGCCGCGCCGAGCCGCCCCCCCCGCCCCAGACCCCTGCGCAGCCTGGCCAATCAGTGCCAGGCAGCGCTAAGGGGCGGATCGGAGTTCCCTCTGACGTCACGACATCTATGACGTCATCCCGCCCGGTCGCCATGGCGGCCGGGGGAAGCCCTGCAGGAAATGCCGTTCTCAACGGGATTCCCTGCATACTCTGATCGCCAAAGGCGATCAGAGAGGGTGGGGGGATGCCGCCGCTTAGCGGCTATCATGTAGCGAGCCCTGGGCTCGCTACATGATTTAAAAAAAATAAAATAAAAAAAAAAGTGCGGCGCTGCCTCCTTGCCGGATTTTTTAGACCTGCAAGGAGGTTAAAGGTTATTACGCGGTTATGAATCTTTTAGAGCAGAGATGAAATTGAGTTCAGGTCCACTTTAAGAATGCATAACACATTTGCATAAATCTACATAATCTCTGAATTGTTTGCATCCATTGACCATGCTTAGCGATCACATTTCAGCAGCAACCAGGAAAGACGTGCGATAGTGTGAGGAGCCTCCTGATGTATGACACCAGTCTGGGTGGGAACTGACTCCTCCCACCCATCATTTGGGGTCTCTGGATGAGAGCCGACTCCTCCCTCCCAGTATTTGGGGCCTGTGGATGGAAACTGGCTCCTCCCTCCCACCATTTTGGGACTCTGGATGGGATCTGACTCCTCCCCCCAAAATTTGGGGCCTCTGGATGGGATCTGACTCCTCCCTCCCAGTATTTGGGGCGTGCTCACCTCTTTCTCCACCCCCAGCCTCTTGGTGTAGGATGCCTCCCGGTAGCACTGCATGCACACGGCGTTCAGCTTCACCACGCTTTCTGCCAACGGCACCAGATTCAGAATGTTGCCAAATGCCTGAGAAGGAAAAGACGAGACGTGTGAGCTCCAGCATGCTGGAAAGGTCCGGTTCATTGCATCCTTAAAGGAGCCCGCCATATAAATAGACGTATCCATCATTCCTGCCAGATCTTACAATTATTGCTTGGTATCCCTTTTCCTTCGGTTACAATTTGCCATGAATTCAGGAGAACGAGCCCGTGTGACGCTACAAGCCAGAAACTTCAAGGCAACATGGCGGTCTTTAGTGTGGAGAGTACAGTCACACCTGCATACACTGCCACCCTTGGCAACACATGCCGATAGGTGGAACCCTCCTTTAAAGCTTGTTGTTTGCTAGGGAAAACTGGCTGTCACAATCTGGTCCAGGATTTGATGTGTGCCATCCCTCCTACACTAGACACCCGCTGCTGAAGCTCCACCCAGCGCTTTCCTCCAACCCCTGATCTGGGTGCCTGCTGTCCCTCCAGGACTTGATACTCACATCTCTCTGGATCCAGAGCCCTGGTCTTCTCCAACCTTTGGTCCAAGGAGTCATCAGCGCCATCTCTATTGGAATTCTCTGTTCAACACGGCCTCAGAAGACCCTTGATCTGTAGTTACCATGTCTAGTGGTAAGTTAAAGGAACTGCAACTGGATAACTAGACATCCATAAGCTAAAAATTACCTTCAGAGAGTTTACTCTTTCCCCTAAACTCTCTGAAGGTCATTTTGGAAGGTAACGGTCCTGGAGAGAGTCTCCAGAGAACATTACTGACACTGGTGCAGTCCGTTACTGATCCAGACTATCTTTTGGTTATCGGTTATCTGCCCCTGTACCTCACACTGGTTCTGTTCCCCCAACTGTCCCATAAAAGACATCTGGCGGGGAACACAGAAGGTCCACCTCCCTAGTCTGATCCATGGCATTGCTCCATAGACTTCAGTTCACAGTGTGTCAGATCTCTAGCAATGGCAGGTTCACATCACCTTTCTTTGGAAGGTGCCATCCAGAGCTGCTACGATGACTGTCTTGCCTTGGTTGGCCATTTCTTCACAGAAGTCCACCACATCCGGGAACTACAGAGGAGAGCCGTACATGAGCCACTGGGCTGACAGCCAATTAGAAACACATTAAAGTCGTAAAGAAACACTCACAAACTGTCCCTCATCAATCCCGATCACCGAGTAGTGCAATGCCTCCGTCGACACTTCGGCCAGAAGACAGGCAGAAACAGCAGACATGGTGTGCCTGGCGGGAAAGAGGCGGGGATTAGGAGGGGGTAAAAATACTTTGCGGCATCAGATTTTACAATCTCACATCGGCAGGAATATGCATAAACTTTTTTTTTTTTTTTTTTTTATAAACCCCAAAGTGCTAGTCACATGGTCTATGTGCCCATTTCCAAATCTCTTTTGGATCAGCTCCATGGGAGTTGAACAGCCTTCACCCAGTCTTGTGGGTGACTTCTCTCTGCCTATCTGGGTGGTAGGAAAGGGAAGAAAAATCCAGCTTAGGCTCCTCCCTCACCTCAAAGGCACGGTCAAAGAAAAGGCCACACGTCCTCGTTTGCTCTCCCGTCTCTGAAAGCGCGAACGTGGACAGGCAATGCCAGAGCCATGCAGACGTAGTCAACTTGCAAGTCGGCAATAACAAAACTAAGCCGTGGTGGGGGACCAGAGGATCGTTCCGAGACAGTGCGGGCACAGAGGGATGGCAAAGGACCAAGGTAAGTGAAACTTTTTTTTTAAAGTCATTTTAGATTTCCTTTAAGGAGACTTTCGGACCTCCTTTTTCAGCCGCTATACAAGTTATAATTTGGTGTCAGAAAGCACATAGGCTGCCCCTCTTGGTGATTGGACCAATAAAGAGCAGAGATAGCCAATGGGATGTAATCTTCCAGCATGTACACCAAGCCCAAATATTAGCATGTTGCTATCTGTAATAGAGGGGCCTAGCCATGCTAATCTGTTGGCACAGCAAGTCAGGCTTCGCATATAAGACAACATAAGGTCTTATAACATTGTGGTGGTGCACTTTAACAAAGTAACCAGGGCTGTGGAGTCGGAGTCGTGGAGTCGGAGTCGTGGAGTCGGGCAATTTTGGGTGCCTGGAGTCGGAGTCGGGAAAAAATGCACCGACTCCGACTCCTAATGAATTTGTAACTGTAATTAAAATAGAAAATATGATAAAATGTTCTATTTCTCATAATAGTCATTAAAAATAATGTATATATACAGTATATATACAGTAATAGCTGTGCTTAGTCCACAAAAATGAAATAAACCAATCAAAATTAGTTACTTGTGCTGCTTCAATAAAGCAGTCCCCGTATTTTTAAGGTCAGATATACATATCTGATTGTGACTGTATATATGATGTGTACACAGGAATCTCTTATATATACTAAATAACATCTATGCTGTAAGAATAAAGCCTGATGTGTAGCTATGTCACTAATAGAGATGGTCAACGAGATGGAAATAATTCTGCATTGATGCTGATTTATGCAAATGTATGCACTCCCTTTGCTGATAAAATCAAATAATTTGATATGTTATTAAAATTTGGTTTGGTGACTACAAATTAAAGGGTAACTGAGACGGATGAAAAGTAAAGTTTTATACATACCTGGGGCTTCCTCCAGCCCCCTTCAGGCTAATCAGTCCCTCACTGTCCTCCACCACCCGGATCTTCTGCTATGAATCCTGGTAATTCAGCCAGTCAGCGCTGTCCGGCCGCACCCCGCTCCCACAGCCAGGAACATTCTGCACCTGCGCAATAGTGCTGCACAGGTGTAGTATGCTCCAGGTGGCAGAGTGTGTGCATGCGCACTACGCTTGACTGACTCAAGTACCTGGACTCATAGCAGAAGATCCAGGTGGTGGAGGAGGACAACTAGGGACTGATTATCCTGAAGGCGGCTGGAGGAAGCCCCAGGTATGTATAAAACTTTATTTTCATCTGTCTCAGGTTTACTTTGTTACACAGTAGTACTATACTCTACATATGCACTCCCCACAGAGCTGCAGGGAATCCACTGAGAATGCTGTGCACATTGAACACAGAGGTGTTGTCTGTTTACAATCTCCTCATTCCCCTGCAGAGTACCTGCACATCATTCTTACATGTACCCACACTTACATTGCCTAGGGCCTGATAGATGTTCTTTGTTCCGGTTTGTACCTTTTACAAGTACTCTTACCAAGGACTAGTTTTAGTCTAAAGGGAATACATATAGTAGTCTACATATCCTTCTCACTTCAGTTGTCTTTTAAAATTCCTAAGCGTTGGCAGTTAAGAGACGAATTTCATGTTACATACTTTTAATCAACAAAATTGTAATATGCAAATTAGAGGAGTCGGAGTCGGAGTCGGTGGAATCCTAAACTGAGGAGTCGGAGTCGGAGTCGGTGGATTTTTGGACCGACTCCACAGCCCTGAAAGTAACAGCGATTGTGTATCTGGGCAGTGTTCGCGCCAGTCTTTTAGCCAGGTGCTCCACCCAGCTAGTTTTGGTGAGCACCCGGCTATCATCAGCTCACCTCCTCCTATGCTGTAAGCAGAGTTGTGCACAGAAGCTCTGGCCCTGCATTCTCTCACCCCACCCGGCTACTTTATCATGCCACCCAGCTAGAAAAAAAAGTTTCTATGTAGAACATTGTGGGCAGAGCTTAGGAGAAAGACAAATTCATCTAAAAAAGCACAGTACTTAATAGTTTCTAGACAAGCTAATTTAACTCAAGGTGAACGTCAGCAAATCGTAATGTTTAATTGTGAGACGCTGCGCTTAGCAGCGAGGAATCCAACGCAAGGCTTACCGATCATGTGTTGCGAGCTGCTCGGAGTTGTACCTGGTGTCCTTTGCGTATTTAATCACCATACACTTATACTGTGCGATCTGGAACCTGCGCACCCTTCGCATTAACTCCGTACTGCAACGGCAAAGGGGAGGAGACACTGGGTCAATTGACAGGTCGTATCCCATCATGCACTGCGCACGACACGCTACCATGAGCTCTGATCGTCAAAATTTAAGTAACTTGAGGATAAAGTCAACATAAAGGTGCATGAAGTTAACATACAAGTGCTTTGAGTCCTATGGGAGATAAGCGCTATAGAAATGTTATTGTAAAAATTTGCACCAACTTGAAATGAGTAACATCTCACAGAACGTGCCCAACGAGGGCAAACACTCACCTTTTCCCTGAGAACATTGGCCCAAAAATCACCTGAAATACAAAAAAACAAAAACACTTATTTCATGTTCCTCCTCACAGCCTCCCTCAGCAAAAAGTCAAAATTACTTCCATTATAAGTCACTCCAAGTTGATGAAAAATTCAAACACCTTGGAAAAGGACCAGACAACATCCGATTGGTTCAATACCAAGCTGCATAACATTTACATCAACACAAGATTCATAGAATCTCCCTGGCAATCCCTGATAAAGTGGATGTTTGGATGCCAGGGCTTACCGTCTCCCTCGCTGGCAGACAGATTCATAAAGCAAGTTCCAAAAGACTGCACACCTTAAAGGACAACTGAAGTGAGAGGCAGATGGAAGCTGCCACATTTATTTCCTGTTAAACAATACCAGTTGCCTGACAGGCCTGCTGATCCATTTGGCTGTCGCAGTGTCTGAATCACAGCAAGCATGCAGCTAATGTTGTCAGATCTGACACGAGTAATTTATAGTAAAGGGCTTTAAGTAAAACACAGAGGTAAAGTGCAGTTTGGCAAAAAACTTTGTAGGAAAAACTTTATTGGTACAAAAATGTCAAAAAGTCAGCAAATGTTTAAAAGCTTTTTCAATTCCACTCATATCATAGGTCTTCATATGGTTAAATCACTGCCATAAGGCACATATATTTGAAGCCAATAGATGAGTATTGTATTCTGGCTTGATTAAATTTTGGAGAAGATTTTTTGTATCTTATAGGCAACGACACATGTTCGTTTCGGGCTTCTCATATCATAAGTTTGCCCTTCATCAGGCCGCAATACAAGTTTCTGTATAACACAAAGGATCAACAAAAGGCCAGAAAAATAAGTAGAATGAACACGGGCATCCAAAACCAAGTAGATGCACACAGGAAATGTTCCACGGCGTTGTAGAAAAGAACCGCTGCTATGCTGGAAACTCTAGATCTGACACGGTCACAAACACCTGATCTGGTTCATGTTTGTGTCACTCACAGATCCAGCAGCCCTGATCTCTAAGCCACACCCCAGAGGCTAGCCTGTGCACAGCTCTCCCATGATGTCACTCACAGATCCAGCAACCCTTATCTCTAAGCCATACCCCACTCCAGAGGCTAGCCTGTGTACAGCTGTCCCGTGACATCACTCACAGATCCACCAGCCCTGATCTCTAAGCCACACCCCAAAGGCTAGCCTGTGTACAGTCCAGCAGCCCTGATCTCTAAGCCACACCCCAGAAGCTAGCCTGTGCACAGCTGTCCCATGATGTCACCCACAGATCCAGCAGTCCTGATCTCTAAGCCACACCCCACCCCAGAGGCTAGCCTGTGCACAGCTGTCCCATGACATCACTCACAGATCTAGCAGCCCTTATCTCTAAGCCACACCTCACCCCAGAGGCCTGAGTACAGCTGTCCCATGGCATCACTCACAGATCCAGCAGCCCTGATCTCTAAGCCACACCCCAGAGGACAGCCTGTGCACAGCTGTCCCATGACATCACTCACAGATCCAGCAGCCCTGATCTCTAAGCCACACCCCACCCCAGAGGCTAGCCTGTGCACAGCTGTCCCATGACATCACTCACAGTTCCAGCAGCCCTGATCTCTAAGCCACACCCCACCGGCTAGCTTGAGTACAGCTGTCCCATGATGCCACACAGATCCAGCAGCCCTGATCTCTAAGCCCCACCCCACCGGCTAGCTTGAGTACAGCTGTCCCATGATGCCACTCACAGATCCAGCAGCCCTGATCTCTAAGCCACACCCCACCCCACCGGCTAGCTTGAGTACAGCTCTCCCATGATGCCACTCACAGATCCAGCAGCCCTGATCTCTAAAAAGGTACGTACGCATACACGTACGTCTGATATTTTTAAACGACTTATCGTTCAAACCAGTAGTTTCAACAGTTTGGCGTGTACAAATGATAGACTGATAGCAGAAGTTTCGACTCATCGGCTTGGCCGATCCGTGAACTAACCGTCGTTCAAACGACAGTTAGGTCCGTACATGTGTACAAATGTATCGCTGTTTGAAAGTCTATTAGTTTGACACTAAGGGCCCTTTTCCACTAGCAATCGCTAGCATTCGCGCTGAACGCTAGTGATTGCGATTCAGCAAAAGAAAAAAATTCCCGGCGATTTCCCGACGTTTTCGATCGCGATTTTGCTATGCTATGCACTGCATAGCAAAATCGAGGCAAAAACCGTTCCGCGGCGCGATCGCGATCAAGTAAAAAACGAATCGCGTTAGTGGAAATTACCTACCGCGATTCGTATGTTAAAAAGCAAACCATATCGATTTTAAAATCACTAGCGGTTTGCGGTTTTGCGATTAAGCCATCGCAAACGCTGTAGTGGAAAAGGGCCCTTAAAGACATTCAAACAAGTTGTTTAATCAGTCATTTAATCTGGTCCATTGTTCTATCCTGCCCATTACCAAGTTGGTTAAAAGTCATGTTAATTAAGTAAATTAACATATTAAACGACTTGTTGCTCAGTATGTACATGATGTCTGAACGACTTGTTTCAACTACAAGTCGTTCAAACGACAAGTTGTTCAGAAATATCAGACGTGTGTACACACCTAAGTCACAATGACAAAAGAGTTCATCATTCTCACGCACAGCTCACCAGACAGAGGCTGTTCTATCGTGTGCCACCTGCTGTCCCCTCCTCCCCACACCGATTGACTACAACATGTCTGTACAACACTCATCCTGTGCAGCATCAGCCTAACCAATAAGCCACCACCGTTAGGAGTGACACCGGATGTGCATGCATGTGCCCGTAACCCATTAATAATACTGTATACATCTAAAGCCAACCTAAAGAGAATAAATGCTAGTGAGGCAGTACCAAGGCTGGCTTTCCCCATTGTCCTGACTTCAAAATGGTCTCCTGCAGAACTCAGTTTCTATCCTGTCGTTTGGTTGAATCGTTGGTGGCTCGGGAGTGAATACTGCTTTGACCAGACCTCCCTCCATGACTGATCGCCCCATACCAACATCACCCCATGTCTGTAGCAGCAGGATAGTGTGCTGGGCTCTGACACAGGAGACCAGGGTTGGAATCTCAGCTCTTCCTTTTCGGTAAGGAAATCTTGGGCAAGACTCCCTAACAGCTGCTAGTGCCCTAGAGCAGTGTTTCTCAACATTTTATTGGTATGTACCCCTTATAAAAGCTTGTACTCGCCGAGTACCCCCTAGCATAGTAAACCTTATCACAAGTAGCCCTTGACAAATAAATATTTAGTCGTAGTACATAATAATTGGTTCTAAACAATTTCCAAGCATTTGTTATCGCTTTTAATTAGCTAAAATACTAATTTGGTGTTGTTTATGTAGGATTTATCATTTTCTAAAACTCTAAAATTTGTTATACTTGGTTAAGTATATCAAGCATGAGTACCCCCTGGAACCATCAGAAGTACCCCTTGGGGTACGCGTACCGCATGTTGAGAACCTAGGCCCTAGAGCACATCCCAGGAGAATAATACGATATAAATGCGTCTTGTCTATCCCTACTGTATGTGGCCCAGGATCTCCATATGCCTTTCAATCACCCCCTATCCCTGTGTGACCAGCTATCCCCCATATATCCTCCAATCACCCCCTATCCATGTATGATCCAATAACCCCTCCCATCACCACCCCCTATCCCTGCATGACCTGCTATCCCTATATACCCTCCCATCACCCCCTATCCCTGTTTAACCAGCTATCCCCATATATTCTCCCATCACCCCCTATCCCTGTATAACCAGCTATCCCCATATACCTTCCCATCACCCCCTATCCCTGTATAACCAGCTATCCCCATATACCTTCCCATCACCCCCTATCCCTGTATAACCAGCTATCCCCATATACCCTCCCATCACACCCTATCCCTATATGACCAGCTATTCCTATATATCCTCCCATCACCCCCTATCCCTGTATAACCAGCTATCCCCATATACCTTCCCATCACCCCCTATCCCTGTATAACCAGCTATCCCCATATACCTTCCCATCACCCCCTATCCCTGTATAACCAGCTTTCCCCATATACCTTCCCATCACACCCTATCCCTGTACAACCAGCCATCCCAATATATCCTCCAGTACTTATCTGTTAGCCGGGCGTATCCGGCAGGTAGCGACAAAACTCCACCAGAGTTACATCTTTCCCTACTATCCATGTCGGCCTGGAGGGGGAATATTAATTAGCGCCACCTGCCGGATGCGCCCGGCTAACGGATAAGTACCTATCCTCCCATCACACCCTATCCATGTATAACCAGCTATTCCCATATACCCTCCCATCACACCCTATCCCTGTATAACCAGCTATCCCCATATACCCTCCCATCACCCGTATAACCAGCTATTCCCATATACCCTCCCATCACACCCTATCCCTGTATAACCAGCTATCCCCATATATCCTCCCATCACCCCCTATCCCTGTATAACCAGCTATCCCCATATACCCACACATCACCCCCTATATAACCTGCTATCCCCATATACCCTCCCATCACCACCTATCCCTGTATAACCAGCTATCCCCATATACCCACACATCACCCCCTATATAACCAGCTATCCCCATATACCCACACATCACCCCCTATATAACCAGCTATCCCCATATACCCACACATCACCCCCTATATAACCAGCTATCCCCATATACCCACACATCACCCCCTATATAACCAGCTATCCCCATATACCCACACATCACCCCCTATCCCTGTATAACCAGCTATCCCCATATACCCACACATCACCCCCTATATAACCAGCTATCCCCATATACCCACACATCACCCCCTATATAACCAGCTATCCCCATATACCCTATCATTACCCCCTATCCCTGTATAACCAGCTATCCCCATATACCCTATCATTACCCCCTATCCCTGTATTACCAGCTACCCCCATATACCTTCCCATCATCCCCTATATAACCTATTCCCATATACCCTCCCATCACTTCCCGTCCCTATATACCTCCATATACACTCCAATCCCCCCATCCTCTGCCACCCCCCATTACAGTGCTGCACAATGCGGAGGCTGCTGCAGACACACATGCACCGACCTGGATCTGTCCCCTGATCTTGCTGGGAGAGCCGGGCATGACATCGGCCACATTCAGGCAGTTCATAGCGGAGGCGGCGGAGCGGCTACAGCACGGGAGGCTAGAGGGATAGAGAATGAGCGGAAACAGCGCTCTATACAACGTTCAAACTGCACCGCGCGCGGGCTCTGGAACCCGGCCAATCAGCGAGCATCTCGGGAATCCGGCCGGCCAATCAGCGAGCGTCACCGCAGCTGGAGGCATTCATTATACCCGGCTGCGTACGTGAGGGGGCGGAGCTAGCGGCTGGCTGGCTGACAGCTGGGATTCCCGCCAAAAGCTGCACTGTGATGTAAATGTAACAATCAGTGTGAGATGCGGAGTTCGGATCTTTTCAATGATCCGGATGATTCGAATCGGATCATTGAAAAGATCCGGATCATTTTACAAGGAAAGCATTCGGGGGTGAAATGACTAGCAGGACAGGAGAAGGGGAGAAGATGGACAGAGGGCAGGGAGTGGACAGAGAAGGGAGGAGGGACGAGCAGAGAGCAGAAATGTTTGTTTGCACACAATACCCACATGCTGCAATCATATGCTTTACATATATTTCACCTATATGTTCATCTGTATACTCCCAACTCCCATTACCCAAAGCATTCCCAGAAGTGAAGTGCAGCTGTTTAGTGCCGAGTGCAGGAGGATCATATTGCACAGCAATCAGTGGCGTAGCTAAGGAGCTATGGGCCCCGGTGCAAGTTTTACAATGGGGCCCCCCAAGCACCCTATACATAACAATTGATACGGCGTACCAAAACCTGCCAATGGCAACTACAGTGTCAGAGGTGCAAGAAGGGGATGGGAACAGTGTGTTAATGATTAGCACTATTCAAAGTATCTATAGGAGTGATTATTATGAGCACAGGACCCATAGAGAGCTAATACTGCAGTTGATGGTGGGGCCCTTCGGTGCCCCTCTGGCCCAAGGGCCCCGATGCGGTCGCAACCTCTGCAACCCCTATTGCTACGCCCCTGACAGCAATCACAGTGCCTGCCCTGTCATAGCCCAGCACGCTGCCTGTAACGTTACTGAGCTGTGCCAAAAGTTTCCAATTTGTTCACTGTGCACAACTACGGAACAGACAGCCTATAATGAGCAGCACATTATAGCCAGTATGTGTGCTCTACACATATCTGGCAGTGGCACCCATGTCCCCTCTCTCTTATCTACCTGTCCCTGCAAGGCTGGCTCCCCTCCAACAGAGCGATCCATCTCTGCTCGTCTGCTTCCAGGACCCCCCTGCCCGCTGAGGGGGGCGTGCCCAGAGGCGTAGCTAGGTACAAAGACTATTAATGCACCCCCAAGGTGAAGATTGCGCCGCGTCAAACAAGGGGCGTGACCAAATAAATGTGGGTGTGGTTATGGGTGGAGCCAAATGTACATGGAGGTTAGCAGGCTCATGCTCACCCACCCTCCCTCAGTATGTACCTTCCAGCATGTTCCAAGACAAATTCAGCAATCATGAGCCCCCCCCCCCCCCCCCCCCAATCAAGACAAATTCAGCAATCATGAGCAAACATGAGGCCCCCAACATGACCAACTCAGCAATCATGAGGCCCCCAACAAGACAAATTCAGCAATCATGAGGCCCCCAACAAGTCAAATTCAGCAATCATGAGGCCCCCAACAAGTCAAATTCAGCAATCATGAGGCCCCCAACAAGACAAATTCAGTAACCATGAGTCCCCCAACAAGACAAATTCAGCGATCAGGAGGCACATAAATAGACAGCATTTCACATAAATAGACAGAATGCCCCCTTAATATGGTAGACACCTCTCACCTGGCAGCAGTTCCCCAAAATACACTCAATCTGACAGCAGTGGTTCCCCAAAAATAGGTAGCCCCAGGTCTATAGGTGTCCCCAGAATAGGTGGCCAGCGGTATAGATGTCCCCAGAACAGGTAGCCAGGGGTATATGTGCCCAGTATATGTAGGCAGGGGTATATGTCCCCAGTATATGTAGTCAGGGTTATATGTGCCCAGTATATGTAGCCAGGGGTATATGTAGCCAGGGGTATATGTGCCTAGTATATGTAGCCAGGGGTATAATATGTGCCCAGAACAGGTAGCCAGGGGTAGAGAGGTCCACAGAACAGGTAGCCAGGGGTATATGTGCCCAGTATATGTAGGCAGGGGTATATGTGCCCATTATTTTGGAGCCACAAACTTTATTGGGGAAGGGGTATGAGCGACAGAACAGATCAGAAAATAAGGGGGTGAAATAAAGAAAATAAATAAAAAAAACAAATTAAAGAAAACAAAAAACAAAACAAAACAAAAAAAACTTGCACTACACTCACTCAACTAATCAATCACCTAACTCACTCTCAGGGCTGGAACCCACTAGAGCGATTTTTTTGAGCGTTTAGGGAGCGTGAGAAATCGCTAATTTCCCTAAACGATCTGCCAAGTAAATGGATGGTGCAAATTCCACAGAAGTGATTGCGATTAGCAAAATCGCAAACGCAGGACATGCAGCATTTTGTTAGCGTTTGCGCTTCAATGTAAAGTATATAATAGCTGGTGTAATCGCTCATCAAAACTTGCACGGAGTGATTTTGCTAGCGTTTTGAAGTTAATGTACACCGTAACAAAATTAATAGAAAGGACCAGTCAGACTTTAAAACGCTAATCGCTACACAACCGCTGGCAAATTGATAAACTTTTTAAAATCGCTCCCTAAAACGGTCAAGGAAACGCTAGCGTTTGCGATTAGCGATTGCGTTTTGCAGTGGGTTCCAGGCCTCCTTCTGTCAAACACTAAGCCTGCGGCCTGGCTGGCTCTGCAGCAACTACTAGCACACTACACTGCAATCTATCACTCAAGCTAACAATCTACTGTCACTCTCTCACAAATACACCTAGCTTACTACTAGACAAGACAAATAACATTTATATTGCGCTTTTCTCCTTGCGGACTCAAAGCGCCAGAGCAGAGCAGCAGCCACTAGGGCGCGCTCTATTGGCAGTAGCAGTGTAAGGGAGACTTACCAAAGGTCTCCTACTGAATAGGTGCTGGCTTACTGAACAGGCAGAGCCGAGATTCGAACCCTGGTCTCCTGTGTCAGAGGCAGAGCCCTTAACCATTACACCATCAGCCAACTACTACTACTAATATAGCTCACACTCTAACTCTCTCTCACAGAGTCTGTAAAAAGACTTTTGGTTTATATACAGTCTTTAAAGCAGTGGTCCCCAACCTTTTCCGGCCCGGGGACCACTTTCTGACCACATTTTTCTCCGGGGGAACGGCGGGAGGGTGTGTGTGTGTGTGTGTGTGTGTGTGTGTGTGTGTGTGTGTGTGTGTGTGTGTGTGTGTGTGTGTGTGTGGGGGGGGGGGTGGGGGGGGGGGTTGTTTGCGCGACCTAGTGGACAGTTTCATGCACAGCGGGGGTATGGGGGGGGGGGGGGGAGGGGGAGGAGGGGGCCTGGGGTGCGGCTGCATAGCTAGCATAGTTGCCCCAGTATAGGGAGTTTAGTTGCCCCAGTATGGCTAGTATAGTTACCCCAGTATAGCTAGTGTAGTGCCCCAGTATAGCTAGTATAATGACCAGTATAGCTAGTATAATCCCAGTATGGATAGGTAGTGCCCCAGTATAGTGCCCAGTATGGGTAGGTAGTGCCCCAGTATAGCCAGTAAAGTGCCCAGTATAGCTAGTATAGTGCCCAGTATAGGTAGGTAGTGCCCAGTATAGGTAGTATAGTGCCCAGTATAGCCAGCATGGTGCCCAGTATAGCTAGTATAGTGCCTAGTATAGGTAGGTAGTGCCCAGTATAGGTAGTATAGTGCCCAGTATAGGTAGTATAGTGCCCCGTATAGTGCCCAGTATAGCTAGTATAGTGCCCAGTATAGGTAGGTAGTACCCAGTATAGCTAGTATAGTGCCCAGTATAGCTTCCTAGTATAGGTGTAACGATTGTGGAACTTCCTCCGTGATCAGCGCACAACGCGTGCGCTGATACGGCGGAAATCCTCCACAAGCGTATAATTGCAGGAACCCAGCAAAAGGTGCTACGCACCCATAGAGGGAAATTCCTGTCGGCAGATGGCGTTGTGGAGTGCAGAGGAACCAATCCTCTGTACCTCCACAAATGCCAGACAGGAATTGTACGAAGCGCAGAACGCAATCGCAAGAGAAGTGATTGCGAATGAGATTGAGCAAAGGGATAGGTTGTATGTGTGTGCGCCAATCCAGTCGCCACCCCGCGACCGCGCACACACAACAGCAGATATGAAGTAGGAACGCGATCGCGAGAGGTGCGATCGCCAGACGTGACACAAGGTTATAGCAAGGCAGAGCACGAGAGTAGCAAAGGCACAGCAAATCATACAATGAGGAGATACGGAAAATAACAAACGCTAGCTAAACGTGGACACCGCACTCATTCGCAACAGTGCACGCGTTTATGCGCGGTCTCCACGTGATAAGCACAATAGAGATAAGCACAATAGAGACAAGCACGCCTAACTAACCATCGACAGACAAACATGAAACAGAGGAAGCGAGCGCTTGCTTAACGGTTACCTCACCGAGCCTCCAGCAAGCGTTCGTAGCAGACAAGACAGACACACGAAAACAGGGACAAGCGAGAGATAGGATCCGCAGCACTAGCGAAAGTGGCTAGTGCGATCCAGGAAGACAGAACAGAAGGATCCACAGAACTAGCGCAGGATGCCAGTGCGATCCAGGTAGACAGAACAGAGTAGCAGACCAGAAGGATCCACAGCACTAGCACAAGGCGAGTGTGATCCAGGAAGGCAGAACAGAAGGATCCACAGCACTAGCGCAAGGCGAGTGCGATCCAGGAAGACAGAACAGAGTAGCAGACCAGAAGGATCCACAGCACTAGCGCAAGGCGAGTGCGATCCAGGAAGGCAGAACAGAAGGATCCACAGCACTAGCGCAAGGCGAGTGCGATCCAGGAAGACAGAACAGAAGGATCCACAGCACTAGCGCAGGATGCTAGTGCGATCCAGGCACAGATCAGAAGGGGCTACTAGTAACAACCGCTGTTCCGGTTAGCACCCAGACACACAGAGCGATTTCCTGTCGACCACCGCTGGGACAGGACAATCGCAACAGACAAACAAAACAGATAAGCAATCCTAACTGCACTAAGGAAACATGCCCAATGCAGTTTCCAGGGATTATTCTAAGCTGATCTTCAAACAAAGAGTAAGGCTGACACTCCTCCAAGAGTGTTACACAGGACTAAATCCTTATGACCAGCCAAGCATTGTGGGAAACACATAGTACTTATAGTACACGCCTCCAATGAATGTGGCCAGGCAATTTGCATGACAACGTATGCAAATTCCTCAGCAAGCACAAGCTGCAAAACTGACAGAAGCTCTCCTTTCCAGAGTCCTGCAGCATGCAAACCTAAACAATGGTCAAAAAGCTGCCTGCCTGCACAGGCAGCTGAGCAAATCATTACAATAGGTAGGTAGTGCCCCTCCCCCCTCCGCTCCTGTTACCATATCATGAGCGGGCGGCCGCTTGTCCGATTAGATTCCCCTGTAGCCGCTCTCCTTAGTGGCATCTCCTATTACAGCAGCGCGCTCGGCGGCTGCTGTGATGAGCAGGAAGCGGTACAGCGGCTTCCTGTAGCGGCGATATGCAGCGAGAGGCCAGACCTGGTTGGGGATCCCTGCCGTACGGCACACCAGGCAACATCTCACTAGTGTGCCGCGGAACAGCGGTTGAAAAACACTGCTTTAAAGTGTACTCGAGGGGACATATGACATGATGAGATAAACATGTTTATGTATAGTACTAAACATATTAACCACTTCACCACTGAGGGGTTTTACCCCTTGAGCACCAGAGCAATTTTCACCTTTCAGCGCTCCTTCCATTCATTCGTCTTGATGAATATAATAAAAACTAAAACTCGCAGCAGCAATCAAATAGCAGCAAAAGAAAGCTGTATTAGTGACAAGAAAAGGAGGTAAAATTCCTTTAGGTGGTAGGTTGTATGACCGAGCAATAAACCGTGAAAGCTGCAGTGGTCTGAATGGAGAAAAAGGCTCTGGTCCTTAAGGGGCGAAAAGACTGTGGTCCTCAAGTGGTTAAAACCCATGAAATTTGTCCATTTGTCCGGGTTATAAAACCATGTAAATTATGTCCCTATCACAATGTTTGGCGCCAATATTTTATTTGGAAAAAAAGGTGCATTTTTTTCAGTTTTGCGTCCATCCCTAATTACAAGCCCATAGTTTATAAAGTAACAGTGTTATACCCTGTTGACAAATATTTAAAAAAAAGTTCAATCCCTAAGGTAACTATTTATGTATTTTTTTTATTGCAATTTTTTTTTTAATTACAAAAAATTGGGGAGTGTGGGAGGTAATGAGTTAATTTTTAGTGTAAAAGTAATGTATCTGTATATGAAAAATGCTTTAGGGTGTAGTTTTACTATTTGGCCACAAGATGGCCACAGTAACTTTTTGTTTATGCGACCTGCAAGCGTGCAGGAAGTACGCTTGCAGAAAGTGTTATGAGGCTGGGAAACTTTTTTTTTTTCACAATGATCGCTGCTTCTCATAGAAGCAGCCGATCATTGCGGGGGCTTAGATCAACGAATGGGCGCCGCGGGGGGGTGGCATGCATAAGCGCAGGGGGGGCACGCACGAGCGAGCGGGAGCGCAGACAGCGGCGGGAGCGGGCGGGAGGTGCGGATATTTCCGTCCCTGGTGTTGACAGGGTGGAAAAAGGGACGGAGATATCCGCACTGCTGGGGGTAAAGTAGTTAATAACCAGGGTGTTTTACTCGTTTTAATTTTGCTGCCTGAAAGAGTTAATTTCTAGGCATGGAAGTGACAGCTTCTGTCTTGTCAGGAGCTTGTCAGTAATACAGTAAACATAACTGATAAGCAATTTTTTCTACATATTTTCTACAAATTAAAATTTTCTACATATTTCTGAGAGTAGAGGGAGAGAGAAAAGGGTCAAAATAGTTCATGATTTTTTCATTTAGGGACACTTAATAGACTGCAACTGAGCAGTAGGGATGGTTGCTGGATTCCGCGGAATTCTGAATTCCGCGATTCTAGCCGGAATTGGGCCAATTCCGATTCCGGTGGTCGGAACGGAATTGCTATAGCGGCAATGCGGAATTTCCGTGGAACGAAACGAAATTCCGCTGGAATGCAAATTTACGTTCGCCAATGACAAGGAAGAAGCTTGTAAGTGCATTTCTGCCTCAAAAACTGATTTTCTGCACCAATAAGAGTCTGAGAATGAGAACCAACCAATCCTACCTTAGCAACCAGCTCCCTAGCTACCTATCAGCAGCTATCCCACCCATTTTGTATATAAGAGACGTGCAGCCAGGAAGCTTGTGGGTTTCAGTCTAGTGTGGAGAGAGGAGAGACAGACGCAGACCAATAGTGGTTTTAACATAAAACAAAAGTCTTTTTCAAGACTGTATATAAATCAAAAAAGTCTTTTTAAAGACTCTGTGACTGTGAGAGAGAGAGAGTTAGAGTGTCAGCTATAGTAGAGAGATTGTAGTGTAGTGTGTTACTAGTTGCTTGCTGCAGAGCCAGCCAGGCCGCAGGATTAGTGTTTGACAGAGTGAGAGTGAGTTAGCTGTTAGTGATTTGTTGGATTAGTGATTGATTAGTTGAGTGAGTTTAGTGCATTTCTTTTTTGTTTTCTTTACTTTGTGTTTTGAATTTTCATTATTTCACCCCCTTATTTTATGATCTGTTCTCTGTTCATACGTACCCCTTCCCCAATAAAGTTTGTGGCCCCCAAAAAATGGAGCGAGGGCAGCAGAAAATTCCTGCCACTCCTACAAGGACATGGAGTCATGGACGTGGTATATCTTCACGTCAAGTAAGTGATCAGGGTGAGGGTGGCAGAAGCAGCAGGAAGCGTACCCCCCCCCCCCCCCCCCCCCGGTCAGAAATGTCTCAGAAATTCTGTCGGAGCAGGAGGCAAAGACAGTTGTGGATTATTTAGATTGGGATTCAGAACCCTCTACCCAGTTTTAGGAACTTGAAGCTAGTTGCAGCAGCGCCAGCAGTGGCCGCCAGGTTCCTCATGACCAGAACCCGACCGCAGCTGCTTCTGTTGATGACGATGACGAGCTTGTTTCCTCCCAGTACTCCGCTCCAGAAGTACAGCACACCATCACTGAGAAAGAGATGTGCAGAATGTTTGGCATGAGGCATTGGAGGAGACCATGGGACCAAGCTCCCAAGAAGCGGTGGGTTCTGTGGTGACAGAAATGGCCACTGTGTTTTCTTCATCCAGTGTCACCACCAGTCAACATCGTCATCACCAACACCACTCAACTACAGAGGTGTTTGGTGGCCAGGTGGAGGGTCCAGAAGACTCACTTATTGGACTGGATGATATTTTGTTGTAGCCATTTGAGCAGGCTACAAAAGTGGTCAGTGAGGAGCACTGCAGTATATCAGAGGTGCTCCCTCTTGTCTTCACAATGGAAAAGACTCTTGAAAAACTGCTTGAACGATGGGAGGAAGCCCTACTGAACAGTGGCCAGTTAGGTGAAAAAGTGAGTGGGCATGCTCCAGTCCTGGATGAGGAGGCAGAGCTTGTGGAAGGGAAAGAGCACATTGTCCGGGGGTGGGAAGAATATTTTGATGCGGAGCTGGATCATGACGACGACCGCTCTGACAGCCAGGAAGAGGTGATTCATGGCAGACATCTCTTCCCTATGGCTGCACCTATGATCCAGTGACTAAAGAAAGACCCCCGGAATAAAACTTTAAAAGCAAGGCCCGACATGTGGGTGGCCAGTGGCCACCATCTTAGATCCCCGGTGCAAGGGGAAAATGCGCCAGTTCATACCCACCTCCCAAGCAGACGCCAGGATGAGCCAGATCCGGGATGCCCTTCATCGTTGGGTAGAAGATGAGTTTCCTTCACCTTTACCCCGGCCCCAAGCTACCAAACCTAGTAGTAGTCATCACACTCAGCAAAGGTCTGGTGGTCCCACTCCCAGCAGCAGCACCAGTAGCCAATTTGTGAACCTGCTGAGTATGCTGAAGGCATTTTACCAGCCAGTGCCAGATACTCCTAGCAGCAGCACCACCAGCGGACAAAGTGGTCACCACCGCCAGCGGTCTTGCCCGTATGGTGGACGATTACCTGGGGTCAGCCAGTGCTCCAGACAATATGGAGAGTAATGATGACCCCATGCAATATTGGACCAAACAATTAGATACCTGGCCTGAACTCGCTCAGTATGCACTATAGGTTCTTGCATGCCCCGCCGCCAGTGTTCTTTCTGAGCGAGTATTTAGTGCTGCAGGTGGAGTGGTCACCGACCAATGGACCCGTCTGTCCACAGACAATGTGGACATGCTAACATTCATTAAAATGAATGAGGCATGGATCAGTGACAATTACAAGGCCCCTCTCACTGATATAAGAGAACGAGTCCAATACATTATTGTCAAATTTTTTTTAGGACTGCCGTGGAACCACCTCTAGGTCCCATGGCCTACGACAAGTCCTGCTGCTACAAACAATTTTTAGGACTGCCGTGGAACCACCTCTAGGTCCCATGGCCTACGACAAGTCCTGCTGCTTCCAAAAAAATTATACAGACTGCTGTGAAACCACCTCTTGGTCCCATGGCCTACAACTTCTCCTGCTGCTTCCAAAAAAATTATACAGACTGCGGTGAAACCACCTCTAGGTCCCATGGTCTACAACTTCTCCTGCTGCTCCAAACAATTTTTAGGACTACCGTGGAACCTGTAGCTCTCATGGCCTACGACAACTCCTGCTGCTCCAAACAACACTTGTAAATGACTGCCGTGGAACACCATGGCTTATGTGACAACTCCTGCAGCTCCAAACCACAATTATAATGACCGCCGTGGAACACCATGGTTTACTTTACACAACTCCTGCTGCAAAAAAAAACAAAAAAAAACCAAAACTCTTGGGGGTACATCGCGTGCTCCTTCCATAGAGGCAGGCGGGGAAGAGGCGGAGATACGCGCTCATTGACGCACATAGAGGCGGCAGCAAAATCCACGACCAAGAAAGTCGTGGATTTTGCCTGCCGATTAAGGGGTGAGTTTGGGGTGATTGAGGGGGTTTTCAGCCACGGTTCTGCTGCGTTTTAAGGAGGGGCAAAAATGTTAATAAGGTTTTTAAAGTAAAAACCTCATTTTTGGGGAGACTTCAGAGTCTCTTTAAGTTGGCCACACACCATACGGTTTAAATATCTGTTCAATTCAAGAACTGCAATCAATTTTTCCAACTGATTGTAACATTTCAAAAATCTGAACAATGTACCACACACCTATGTTCAATTTCTCCCCAATTATGATAAAAATTATTGGAAACTGAGAAAATTGTTGGGGTGTGTATATTAATAAATTAACAATCTAACACGCACCATACAATCTTTAGAAAAATTTCCAGCATTCCGGATCGATAAAAAAAAAAAAATTAAAATAATGGGAAATCCGATTGGATTTTTAGTCGAATGAAAAAAAAAAAAAAAAAAAGCTCTCGATTTCTCTGGAGATCCGATCATATTTATCGAATTACTGTAAAATCGGATCATTTTATTGTATCGTGTGTGGCCACCTTTATAGCTATCAGAAAGTGCAACTTTACCATTGATTGTCAGGAACCGGCCCGCGGCACGCCTGCGTATACGGTTCCCGACTGCGGGTTTGACCAGATTAAGCGGGGAACAGCCTTATTTAAGCTACAAACAAGGCTGGAACCCCTCAAACACTTCCCACTGCCACCACTAGCGTTGCTAGACACGTTCACTCAGCTATCGAGTGCTCAGCGCGCACTCCGCGTTTTCGTATTTGGGTCAGCTTTGCACTTAGGCCAAATACGGGAACGCCACGCACCCACACACACACACAGTTGCAATCTTACACTGTCGTGAAGCAAAGACCCACTAACAGTCGTTCCGAACGATACTGTTAGCCACTCTGCTGTCGCTACTCACACTGGCGTTGTTCGTACGTTGGGTCAGCTGCGCGCTTAGGCCAAATACGGGAACGCCACGCACCCACACACAATGCAATTACAATTTCATACGGTAGTGTTGCTCAAGCGTACAATTAGGCATGAACTTATACACGGTTACACTTCAGTCTCTTCTAGGCTATGAGTGTTAGTTTAGTACGGCAGAAGTCAAACTTATTAAATAATAATTTAATATTCCAGAAAAACATAGAACAGTGCAGAACTTAATATATACAAAAAGATTACAAAAACAAAGTAAAAATAGTTACAAGATAAAGTTACAAAGATAACACACACGGATATTTGCGTAAAAATAAACGGGGGAAAAAAGAACGTTACCAGCTTAGGTTAAAACGTTGTTTGACGGGAGGACGCCGTTTCGACCAGGAGTCGCGATCCTCCCTAGCTATTCGCTACCTCCGAGAGAAGACCGTCACTAGGCATCCGCCTCTGCTTTTTATACTCTGAGCTACGCCTGTAGGCTGCAACTTCCTTGGGGAGGGGAGGAACTAGGTTTTAATTAAATCTCAGACATATTCCATTTCCAGGTAAAAGTCCATACATCAAAGATTGTGAAGTGAGCCTTTCAACTTCAGGTGAAAACTTGATTACGGCTTTTTCCTGTCTCAGTTCTCAGACATAAATGGGATTTCCAGAGATCCACATACATGAAAAGGGTACTATAGCACCTCCACTAATGATTTAATTTCCACAGGTAAAAAAATGGTATCAACAGGACTTCACCCATTTCTAATAGCCTGTCATGTACATTTCAAACGTTCCTGTGTTAGTCTCCAGACTCTGGTCCTCTGGCTTTGTGTATTGAGACAATAGGCCGTCTCCTGAGTTCAAACAGTCAGGCAGATAATCCCATTAGCACTCTCAGAGGAACTGCATACAGACTCAAAGCACCTGATATGGTCAAGACAATCACCCATTTCCTTGCCCCAAGCAACTCAAGGTAACCTGCTCCCTTCTGGCAGAAAAAAATGAAAGAATATGTTCCTGTTATCCTTAATATCATCAGCACCTCAATATATCGCCACACCTCCGCCGTTAACTTGGTGCAAGGCAGACGATCTTCCCAGATCATCTTGCCTGCACCTACACTGTTGGTTCTGCTTGACGGGACAGCCCATCAGCATTCCCATGATTGCTCCCCTTCCCGATAGCGCTGGCAGGTGAGTCTAACGAATCATCCTGCCAAAGCCTACATTGACGGCCTGGCCGGGTGGGGTAACCCTTTAGCATCCTCAGGAGGGTTCCCCACCTGTCAGTTAGCTCCAAGCTACACGACTGGAAAGCTAGGTCAGGTTGCTGCAATGTGTCGTTGCCCTTAGCAACCTGACGTAACCAGCCAGGGGAATGCGGGTCAGTGACGACCGTGAATTCGTGACCATAAAGACAGTGCTGCAGCTGGGGAAGGGTCCCCACAGTCGCTACACGCACTCTCTCTATAGTGGCAGGACCTATCTCTCGGTCCCTTTGGGGAACGATTATCTGCCGGTCTGCCTCCTCCACTTCGGACAGCTCAGAGGGAATAACTTCCCAGGACCCTCTCAGCCCGCCCCTCCCAGCTGGTGACCTGCTGGCTAGCCCCCTGAGCTCTTCCAGGCTGCTGTCAAATCGAACAGCCCCAGAGAGCTCAGTGCTGCCTGTCACACATTCCAGGAAGGCTGCAGACGGAGAGGCTCCTGGGCCCTCCGGGCCAGGTTCCGAATTGGATGTGGCTGACCCAGCAACATTTGCCACTTTGGTGGACAGTCCCTCTGCTGTAGACCCGCTAGCGCTGCGGGTTACCACTGCAGCTGAGGGAGTGCCCACATTATACACATCATGAATCACATCACATTTGGTCTTAAAGACATCGGAAGGGGGAAGACCCGGCCTGGTGCCGTCTGCCCCCTCAGTGGACAGTCCATCTGCTGCAGCCCAGCGACCATCGCTGGTTACTCCTGCAGCCGACGGAGTGTCCACAGGACAAGCATCATTATGTAGCACAACACATATGATATCAACATTATCCGTCTTATACATATTGACATTTAGAACATCACCGAAAACATCCACATTATCGGTATCATTACACACATTGCTACTCAGCACTTCACAAGTATCATCAACAGTTCTTGCATCGATCGCCTCGATAGTCCGTGTGTCATAAATGACCTCATCAGTTTCTGCATTCTTTGTATCAACAGGTTCCACTCCAGGCCTAGGCACTGGAGACTCACTAGGGCTGGCTCCTAGTATACAGTCCATAGCCCCTGGGGCCTCACCAGCACTCCCCAGTTGCACAGCATTATCAAACAGTACCTTGCAAGAGTCCTGAACTTCTGCTGGGGATGCAGGCCCCACAGGGTTTGGAGTAGGCTCATACCGGGCCACTAACCGTCCCAGGTCAGTACCCAGCAAAACGTTGGTGGGGATTTTGTCAGTTACCCCAACTTCTTTCAGTCCGCTGCCGGCCCCCCAATCCAGGTGGACCAAGGTGGTGGGTATGGCTGGGGTGACACCCCCAATTCCTCTGACAGCAATCATTTTCCCAGGTATGTACTGCTCTGGGTTCACAAGCTGGGGATGTATGAGAGTCACTTCTGCTCCAGTGTCTCTCAGCCCAGTGGCAACTGTACCCCCAACCGTGACAAGCTGCAGATTCTCTGCATAGCCAGTGGCATTCCTGGTAGCACACAATGCCGTTGGGACTTCACTGGCGTTTGAGGCCTCACTGGATTTTGGGGCCTCCCTCTTCCTCTCTGGGCAAGTCGTGCTGATATGACCCACCCTGTCACATACAAAGCATTTCCGAGTGTCAGGTTGCTTGAATCCAGGAGACAGCGGTGCTTGCCGGGTGAAACAGGTTTAGCAATCTGTTCTCCTCTCCAGCTGGGCGTAGTAGTCCTCCGGGACTCAGGTGCTCTATGGGCGGTGTAGGCATCGGCCATTTCCGCAGCCTCATCCACTGTCTTTGGTTCTCGATCCAGCACAAACAGCCGGACCTCAACAGGACGGGTGTGTAGGAACTGGTCTTTTATCATCAGCTCCTGCAGGGCATCCAAGGTTTTAACTGACAGTCCTTTTAGCCACTGCTGGAAGGCAGTGCGCAGGTTGCAAGCATGATCCAGGTAGCTGTCATTAGGACCTCGCTGCACTGTCCTGAAACGTTTGCGATACACCTCTAGCGTGAGGTGGTATCGCGCAATGATGGCTTTCTTAATCGCCTCAAAGTCTGTTTCTTCCTCCTGGGGGAGACTCACAAACGCCTCCAGGGCCTTGCCTCTCAGCCCTGGTGTGAGGTATCTTGCCCACTGCTCACGGGGCACCCCATACTGCCGACAAGTCCTTTCAAACCCCTGTAGGAAAGTGTCTATGTCAGAGTCCTTGTCCATAGCGGGGAACTTATCCAGGGGGATTCTGTGGACTCGCTCACCTTCGCGTTCTGCGGGTCCAGCAGACCGGTTCTGCTGCTGAAGTTTAGCCAGCTCCAGCTGGTGTTGCCGTTCAGCACTTTCCCTCTCGGCCTGGTGTCGCTGTGCAGCTTGTTCCCTCTCGGCCTGGAGTCGCTGTGCCGCTTGTTCCCTCTCGGCCTGGAGTCGCTGTGCCGCTTGTTCCTTCTCTGCCTGTCGGTGCAGTAGGATCAGCTTTAGGCGCAGTTCAGGATCAGCCGAGTTCAGTAGCTGTAGATCAGCTTCCAGAGATGTCATCTCCGTGTTCGGTGGATCGTCCAGGACATCGTCTCCACTCGCATTCTGTGGCGGGAGCGATTCCTCCTCTGGCGTGTCGTAAGCTGCATCCGCTGACGTTGAAGCACGGGCTCGCTCTGCCTCATCATACTCCTCGAGCGCACGAACTAACTGCTCCTTAGTCTGGCCGCTCACCGTCTCGATGCCTTTGTGCTCACACAGGTTGAGTAGTATCTTTTTGTTTTGCCTTGCATAGCTGGATGCTTTCTGAGCCATCGTGTTGCAAAAAAGAAAAAGAAAAAAAAGGGGGGGGAGGGAAAGCAAACACCAAGTGTGTATCTTTGAACAAAAAAAAAGTATATAGATTCTGCACTGAGTAGACTTCTGTAGGCTAGTTGCTTCTAGCAAGCTTCCAGCCTTTAGTACTCAGAATAGCGAGCTAAACTGCGTACTAATGTACTAAACGATGCCACCACTGCCAGCCAATTATGTCAGGAACCGGCCCGCGGCACGCCTGCGTATACGGTTCCCGACTGCGGGTTTGACCAGATTAAGCGGGAAAAACAGCCTTATTTAAGCTACAAACAAGGCTGGAACCCCTCAAACACTTCCCACTGCCACCACTAGCGTTGCTAGACACGTTCACTCAGCTATCGAGTGCTCAGCGCGCACTCCGCGTTTTCGTATTTGGGTCAGCTTTGCGCTTAGGCCAAATACGGGAACGCCACGCACCCACACACACACACAGTTGCAATCTTACACTGTCGTGAAGCAAAGACCCACTAACAGTCGTTCCGAACGATACTGTTAGCCACTCTGCTGTCGCTACTCGCACTGGCGTTGTTCGTACGTTGGGTCAGCTGCGCGCTTAGGCCAAATACGGGAACGCCACGCACCCACACACAATGCAATTACAATTTCATACGGTAGTGTTGCTCAAGCGTACAATTAGGCATGAACTTATACACGGTTACACTTCAGTCTCTTCTAGGCTATGAGTGTTAGTTTTAGTACGGCAGAAGTCAAACTTATTAAATAATAATTTAATATTCCAGAAAAACATAGAACAGTGCAGAACTTAATATATACAAAAAGATTACAAAAACAAAGTAAAAATAGTTACAAGATAAAGTTACAAAGATAACACACACGGATATTTGCGTAAAAATAAACGGGGGAAAAAAGAACGTTACCAGCTTAGGTTAGAACGTTGTTTGACGGGAGGACGCCGTTTCGACCAGGAGTCGCGATCCTCCCTAGCTATTCGCTACCTCCGAGAGAAGACCGTCACTAGGCATCCGCCTCTGCTTTTTATACTCTGAGCTACGCCTGTAGGCTGCAACTTCCTTGGGGAGGGGAGGAACTAGGTTTTAATTAAATCTCAGACATATTCCATTTCCAGGTAAAAGTCCATACATCAAAGATTGTGAAGTGAGCCTTTCAACTTCAGGTGAAAACTTGATTACGGCTTTTTCCTGTCTCAGTTCTCAGACATAAATGGGATTTCCAGAGATCCACATACATGAAAAGGGTACTATAGCACCTCCACTAATGATTTAATTTCCACAGGTAAAAAATGGTATCAACAGGACTTCACCCATTTCTAATAGCCTGTCATGTACATTTCAAACGTTCCTGTGTTAGTCTCCAGACTCTGGTCCTCTGGCTTTGTGTATTGAGACAATAGGCCGTCTCCTGAGTTCAAACAGTCAGGCAGATAATCCCATTAGCACTCTCAGAGGAACTGCATACAGACTCAAAGCACCTGATATGGTCAAGACAATCACCCATTTCCTTGCCCCAAGCAACTCAAGGCAGAGGCGTAGCTAGGGCTTTCAGCGCCCGGGGACAAAGACAATTAATGCGTCCTCTAAGGAGGGGCCACACCAAAAATGGGGCGTGGCCACGCGAAAAATATACATGGCCTTAGCAGTGGTGTAAAAGGTCTGGCAGGGTAGTTTGAGCTCTGCCATAGTGTTTCCCCCCAAAATACATGTAATCTGACAGCATTTCACCAAAAATACATGTAATTTGGCAGAGGTTCCTCCAAAATACAGATAATATGGCAATGGTTCCCCTAAAATAGACATAATCTGGCAGCAGTGGTTCCCCCAACATACATATAATCCGGCAGCTGTTCACCAAAATACACTTAATCTGGCAGCAGCGGTTCCCCAAAAATACAGTTAATCTGGCAGCAGTTCCCCCAAAATAGGTGCCCCCAGTATAGGTAACCAGGTCTATAGGTGTCCCCAGTGGAAGTAACCAGGCCTATAGGTATCCAGGTGTATATGTGTCCTAAGTATATGTAGCCAGTAGGCCTGAAAGATAAATCGAATTTAAATCGAAATCGCGATCACCAAGATCACAATTTCAGAATTGTCAAAGCGGCGAATATCGCGATCACGTCATTTCCACATGAGGAAGTTTGAAGAAGCGCCTTCAAACTTTCCCAAAGTCCCAGTGCCCGCAGCGTTGGACATACCTTCCATCCTCTATCGCCCTCTGCCGCCTCTTGTGCTTGGCAAAACTTTGGGTTCCTGTATGTCACATGATATACAGGAAGTATGCAGTGCAATAGAGCCTGCAGGAGGCAAAGTGGATAGATGGGCATTGCTGGACTCATGCTTGAAGCTATGTCCAGAACTGATGCAGCTTGGGGGACAGAGGAGGCACAGATAGAGACAGCGTGGGCACAGAGAGAGACACAGGAGACGCAGAGGGGGCACAAAGAGAGACACAGAGGGGGCACAGAGAGAAACAGAGTGGGCACAGAGACACAAAGGAGGCAAGAGAGAGACCCAGAGGAGGCATGAAGAGGCAAAGGGGGCACAAAGACGGGGACAGAGGGGGAACAGACAGGCACAAAGGAGGGGGAACAAAGCTTGATTTGAAGGAAATCGTGAATCAAATCGAAATCGTAATTTTGGACAGAAATCGCTCAATTCAATTTTTTCCTAAAATCATTCAGGCCTAGTAGCCAGGTGTATATGTGTTCCCAGTATATGTAGCCAGGTGTAAATGTCCCCAGTATATGTAGCCAGGGGTATAGGTGTCCCTGGAATAAGTAGGCAGATCTATAGTAGTCCCTAGAATAGGTAGCCAGGTGTATAAATGTCCCCAGTATAGGTAGCTAGGGATATAGATGTCCCTAGTATATGTAGCTAGGTCTATTAATGTCTTCTGCCGCCAGCCCACCGCTGATATCTGGATTCTGGAGGGGGAGCCCTAAGGTGACGGAAGGGGGGAGAGACGTACCCCCTTCCCCACCACTGTGCCTACTGCTCCCCCTTCTCTGCGCTCCCCGCAGAAAAAGAGATAAATATATTTTTAAAAATCCCAGTCACGGCTGGGCGCCCCTAGGGACCCAGCACCCGGGGGCAAATGTCCTACCCCGCCCACCCCAAGCTACGCCCCTGACTCAAGGTAACCTGCTCCCTTCTGGCAGAAAAAAATGAAAGAATATGTTCCTGTTATCCTTAATATCATCAGCACCTCAATATATCTCCACATTGATCTCAATGTATTTGTATCAGAAAATGCAACCCAACCTAACCCTATTCTCACACAGCACCCTCCTCTACTGGGCAACTAATAACCCCCCTGGAGGGAATAAATAACCCCCTTTGTGTTGAGTGAACCCACCTCACTGCATCTACCTACCTTTGTGTTGAGTGAACCCACCTCACTGCATATACCTAGCATCCCCCGAGATGGACAAACCAGGTAGAGGAAGAGGTAGAGGCAGACCCAGAAGAAGGCCACCTGGCACCGGCAGGTCTGTGCGAGGTCGTGCTGATGTTGTTATTTTGTGTGGCCCTGGCCCAAAGTAAAGTGCTCAGAAGAAGGCACGTGCCATCACTTTCCAAAAATGTCAGGACGTGCTTGACTATTTAACACAGAACACATCATCTCCTGCAGCCACCAGCACTACTACAAGCACCACATCCGCTGCATTTGACACTTCGCAGGAGTTATTTGGTGGGGAAATCACTGATTCACAGCCAACACTGCTACAACAAGGTGAAGGCACTAAGGAAGTTACACCACCTCATACGTCTAAGTTAGGTGGCGATGGTTTGGACCTAACGTGTGAGGAGGGGGACAATGAAGTACCTGGTGTTGGTGCAGTTTTGGAGGTGTCTGAGGCAAGCGAAGCTGGGCAGGATGATGATGCTACGGATGCCACGTATGTTCCCAAAAGAGGAGATGACCAGGGGGACAGTTCAGAGGGGGAGTCAGAGAGGAGTAGGAGGAGACGAGTCCATGAAAGAAGCAGAGGGAGCTCGTCCTCAGAAACAGCTGGGGGCAGTGTCCGGCTCCATGTATCGCCAGCTATGAACAGCCAGCCAACATGCCCTTCAAATTCAGCTGCTGATGCCACCATAGTGCCATCACCCCAGGGGGGCTCAGCGGTTTAAGAAATTTTTTAACGTGTGTGCCTCAGATCGGAACAAAGCCATCTGTGGTTTCTGCCTCCAAAAATTGAGCCGTGGAAAGGCCAACTCTCACGTAGGGATAAGTGCCTTACGAAGGCACCTGAAGAAAAGGCAAACAGCAATGGCAAAAACACCTGAGGAAAAGCAGCACCCAAAAGACAAGCCACCCTCCTTCTCCTCTTCCTCCTTCAGGTGCAGCATCTTCAGCCGCTTTCTCCCTTGCACCTTCACAGCCACTATCCTCCACACCGCCTCTGCCCTTGAGCGGTTCCTGCTACTCTGTCCACAATACCCAGCTGTCCGTGAAGGAAGTCTTTGAGCGGAAGAAGCAAATTTCTGCTAGTCACCCTCTTGCCCGGCATCTGACAGCTGGCGTGGCAGAACTATTAGCTCGCCAGCTATTACCATACAAGCTGGTGGAGTCTGAGGCTTTCCGTAAATTTGTGGCCATTGGGACACCGCAGTGGAAGATACCAGGCCGCAATTATTTTTCTAAAAAGGCCATACCCGTACCGTGCAGTTGAGAGGCAAGTGGTGTCATCTCTGGCGAAGAGCGTTGGATCTAGGGTCCACCTGACCACGGATGCCTGATCTGCCAAGCACGGGCAGGGCCGCTACTTTACGTACACAGCCCATTGGGTCAACCTGGTGAACGATGGCAAGCAGGGAGTACGTGGCTGCGCAGCGGACCAACTTGTGACACCTCCACGGCTTGCAGGCAGGCCTCCTGCCACCTCCTCTCCTTCTCCTCCTGCTACATCCTCTTCGCTGTCATCCTCCTCCTCCTTGGCTGAGTGGCAGTTCAACTCTAGTGGTGCTGCCATCTCCTCCTCTCCAGCTACACAGCCCCATCTCCCCAGAGCCTACGCTGCATGCGAGGTACGACGGTGTCACGCCATCTTAGACATGTCTTGCCTCAAAGCGGAGAGTCACACTGGACCAGCTCTCCTGGCCTCTCTTAAATAGGTGGAGCAATGGCTGACCCCACACCAGCTGGAGATCGGCAACGTGGTGTGTGACAACGGCAGCAATCTCCTTTCCGCTTTGAATTCGGAAAAGCTGACACATGTACCCTGCATGGCACATGTGCTGAATCTGGTCATTCAAAGATTTGTGACAAAGTACCCAGGCTTAGAGGACGTCCTGAAGCAGGCCAGGAAGTTGTGTGTACATTTCAGGCGGTCTTACACGGCCATGGCACGCTTTGTGGACATTCAGCGGAGAAACAACTTTTCGGTGAGACGCTTAATATGCGATAGCCCGACTCTGCTCATGTTCTCTCGCCTGCTAGACCAGGAGAAAGCAGTCACCCAGTACCTGTACAATTACAATAGAAGGACACAATCTGGGAAGATGGGGATGTTGTGGCCCAACAACTGTACACTAATGCGAAATGCATGCAGGATCATGCGGCCGTTTGAGGAGGTGACCAACCTGGTGAGTCACGCTGAAGGCACCATCACCGACTTGATCCCCTACGCTTACTTCCTGGAGCGTGCCGTGCGTAGAGTGGTGGATCAAGCTGTGGAGGAGCGTGAAGAAGAGAGTCGTGGGATCGATTTTCATCCGAACTAGATGTTTCCTCAACACCTGCTGCAGCACAGAGGGGGGAGGAGGAGGAGGAAGAAGAGGAGTCATGTGGGGACAAAGAGGAGTCAGACTCGGATGATGAGGAAGGTGTTTCTGTGGAGGAGGAAGAGACGGCGGCAGAAGAACAACCACAGCAGCCATCACAGGGAGCTTGTGCTGCTCCATGTTCCTGTGGTATTGTTCGTGGCTGGGGGGGAGGAAGAGGACTTACAGGAAGAGCAAGAGGAGATGAATAGTACGTCTGGATCAGACTTTGTGCAGATGGCCTCTTTCATGTTGTCCAGCCTGTTGAGGGGCCCCGTATAAAAAAAAAAACCTCAAGGGGAATGACCTGTACTGCGTGGCCATGCTACTAGACCCTCGGTAGAGACAAAGTGGCGGACCTGTTATCAACTTAACAGAAGGTGGAAAGGATGCAGCACTTGCAGAACAAGCTGGCAATGATGCTTTACAATGCGTTTAAGGGTGATGTGACAGCACAACGCAATAAAGGTACCACTGGCAGTAATCCTCCCATGTCCACGCAGGCAAGGACAGGACGCTCCAGCGATCTCATGGTGATGTCGGACATGCAGACATTCTTTAGTCCTATGCCTCGCCGTAGCCCTTACGGATCCACCCTCCACCAACGCCTGGACCGGCAGGTAGCCAACTACCTGGCCTTATCTGTGGATGTAGACACTGCGAGCAGCGACGATGAACCCTTGGACAACTGGGTGCGCAGGCTTGACCTGTGGCCAGAGCTGTCCCAATTTGCCATCCAACTTCTCTCTTGCCCTGCCGCAAGCGTCAAGTCACAAAAGTGTTCAGTACCTCACCTTTATCAAAATGAATGAAGCATGGATCCCGGATGGCTACTGCCTGCCCCAAGACTAAGTCAGTCCCCACACACAGCATCACTGCCTGCAGGCCGCTTGACTGCCTTCTCCGCCACCACCAACAGGGTCCAGGACTCCAGGCGGATTCCTGAATTGTTAAGGCCGCTGCTAGCAGCGGCCGCTATACTAATTTTTCTGGTGCGTGTACATGCCTGCCTAATTTTTCTGGCTGCAACAACAAAACAAAAGGCATGTACATGTGCCCATTCCCCTTTTTGATAATTACCTTGCCGCGGTGAAGGGGCTTGCGTATCACAATGAAGCAATGACCGCTGGCTATACGAGTGTCTCGGGTGGGGGTGGCACACCAAAGATAATAAGGTCGTTGCTTCATTGTGGTCAGACCAAATTTGATCAGCTGGACAGTCACTGCTCTATCATTGAGCTACCACAGCCCGGCGACCATATGGGCTGGAAAACCGCCACGGCCTGCACACTGGCCATGTTGAGCACCAGTCCAGCACGGCCGTCACTACACAAACAGCTGTTTGCAGTGCGTTACACGGCGAGTTTGGTGTGTCAGTGTTAAGCAGTACTATAATAACACTCTGATTGATGTATACACATGCAAGATGTTTGAAAGCACTTTAGGCCTCCCATTTAGCATTTAATGTGATTTCTGCCCTTAAAGGATACCCCAACTGAAATGTAACATAATGAGATAGACATGTGTATGTACAGTGCCTAGCACACAGATAACTATGCTGTGTTCCTTTTTTTCTTTCTCTGTGTGAAAGTGTTAAATATCAGGTATGTAAGTGGCTGACTCAGTGACTCAGTAAGTGGCTGACTACAGTGTGACCCTCACTGATAAGAAATTCCCCTTTTTTACCTCTTTCTTGCTCTCAGAGGCCATTTTCTGCTAGTAAAGTGTTTTATAGTTGGAATTTCTTATCAGTGAGGGTCACACTGTAGTCACTTCCTGTCTGAGTCAGCCACTTACATACCTGATATTTAACACTTTCAGGCAGAGAACGAAAAAAAGGAACACAGCATAGTTATCTGTGTGCTAGGCACTGTACATACACATGTCTATCTCATTATGTCACATTTCAGTTGGGGTATCCTTTAAAACGCTGCTTTGCGTCAAATCCAGATTTTTTCCCGGGACTTTTGGCATTTATCTTACTCCGCCATGCCCCCCCTCCAGGTGTTAGACCCCTTAAAACATCTTTTCCATCACTTTTGTGGCCAGCATAAGTGTTTCTAATTTTCAAAGTTCGCCTCCCCATTGAAGTCTATTGCGGTTCGCAAAAGTTTGCAGGAACCGAAAATCAGAGGTTTGTGACATCTCTAGACACTACCAGCTATTACGCCACTACAATAGCTGCATCTACCTACTCCTCCTGCTGCTGCCGTCTGTGGTACCCACCACCACCACCAGGGTCCACACAAAACTATATCTTCTGCTGCCACTGCCAGTCTGCCACCAGCTATTACGCCACTACAATAGTCTGCTGCCATCAGCCACTACAATAGCTGCATCTACCTACTCCTGCTGCTCCTGTCTGTGGTACCCACCACACCACCAAGGTCCACACAGAACTATATCTTCTGCTGCCACTGCCAGTCTGCCACTGTCACCAGCTATTACACCACTACAATGGCTTTCATTTTTTTTTGAGAGGTCTGAGCTGAAAACTGATGTCCCAGTTGTGCGGTTGGACTTTGGACACAATGTGGGCTGCACGACCGCTTTCTGGAACCTAGTCCTGATGTTAATTTACCTCTTTTTTTTTTTTATTTTAAGTCTCTACATAATTAGTGTTTCCCTTTAAAAAAAACAACAACAAAAAAACAAAAAAACTAAACACAAAACATGATGTTACATGCCTCATTTACCCTAAAAAACGTTTTGGAAGCAATTTGAAGGACACTTCCAGTTTTCTATCCGGATATCCAAATCCGCCCGGATAATGCATTCGGATATCCATGTATACGCAGATACCGCATAGTTGGGATTCTGATATCCGATCCGGAATCTGGGTATTCGGATTTTGATAAAGGGTATCCGAGCACCCCTGTGTATGACTGTCTACCCTTAGCCTTGTCTGTAACATAACTGCATGTTTTCATTGTTCATATCACTGCAATTGGAAAGAGATAAAAAGGGACAATAGTTCATAGATTTTAGTTCTGGCACACTTCAATGAATGTGTCATTGAGCAAAAACAAAAAACAAAAAACACTTAAAAAGTAGATTTAAATATAAAATAAAACTGAAATATAAATAAAAATTCATATTTAGGAGAAGAAGGAGGATGAATACAATTGTTTACTTCATTAGTTTATTTTCACCTCGGGTGTCCTTTTAAAAACTAGAACAGATGAAAACATTTCCTGTAATTATAACACTAAAGGCCCTATACACACGCTCAAAAGTCTTTTACATGCACAATTATCAAACTACTTTTGCTGTTGAAACAAACCAAAAAGGTGGTTTGCTATTGTTCAAGCAACTGATAAGACCCAGCTCTAGTCAATGCAACAGTTGGATTGACCTGAGCTGGGTCTTATCAGTTGCTTGAATAGCAAACTATTTGTTTTATAATTGTGCCTTTAAAAGACTTTTGTTGAGCGTGTGTATGGGGTAAGCCTGTTTACAAATCAGGGCTGTGGAGTACAAAAATCATCCAACTCAGACTCCTCAGTTTATAAAAACTAGCGACTCCAACTTCGACTCCAGTTACCCAAAATTGCTCTGACTCCTCCTCCAACAACTCCACAGCCCTGTTACAAACATTAGAATGAGAGGTCACCTGATCTTATCGCTGCCCAGGTAGGAGCTGTTACTGCTTATGCTGCTGTATGACAGGACCGAATCACCATTACTGCTACACTCACTGCAGAGAGGAGAGATCAGACACCATGTGACACAAGAGGAATACAGAGATGTATGTACTGACTATACACTGAACACAAAAATACATTGTAGTGTTAGGATAGAATTACGCCAGGCCCCGCCCCCCACACAATATGAATACTATGGCTGCAGGCTAAATAGAGCGCTTCTGTCTGTTTCTAGAACTGTAGGGGACACAAAAAAGTAAAGGTCATGCAGAAAGCAAATAGGTGGTCTGGCACTATCAGCAGAAAGGAATCGATTACTTCCACACACAGCACAGCGATTGTATCTCTCCTCCTAATTGAAAAGCAGCAGCCCCCCCCCCCACCTTCTCCTCCAGCACAGGTAGCCGGGCGGCCGTCCCCCCCACCTTCTCCTCCAGCACAGGTAGCCGGGTGGCTATTACCCACTTACCCTCCACCAGTACAAATAGCTAGATGGCCGTTACCACCCTTCACCCACATGGCCAAGTTCACGGGCCTAAGAGGCGACTCGAGGCCATGCCATTTACTCTCTTAGCTCTAGACACTAAACATGTTGTGTTATTTCTTTTCAAACAATACAAGTTGCCTGGCAGCCCTGCTGGTCTATTTAGCTGCAGTAAAGCCTAAATCACAACAGAAACAACCATACAGCTAATCTTGTCAGATCTAACATACATATTGGAGTTCACACACTTATTCAATCGCTCCAAAAGTTGAGGAAGCTCACTGGAATTCTTCACAACACATTTTTAGCTAATTTAAAAGCGGAGGCCTGGGGCCCCGACGCAGCGGACCGCGGGTCGGGTCCTGCAAGGGGCCCCCAGGCCGGAGGCCTGGGGCCCCGACGCAGCGGACCGCGGGTCGGGTCCTGCAAGGGGCCCCCAGGCCGGAGGCCTGGGGCCCCGACGCAGCGGACCGCGGGTCGGGTCCTGCAAGGGGCCCCCAGGCCGGAGGCCTGGGGCCCCGACGCAGCGGACCGCGGGTCGGGTCCTGCAAGGGGCCCCCAGGCCGGAGGCCTGGGGCCCCGACGCAGCGGACCGCGGGTCGGGTCCTGCAAGGGGCCCCCAGGCCGGAGGCCTGGGGCCCCGACGCAGCGGACCGCGGGTCGGGTCCTGCAAGGGGCCCCCAGGCCGGAGGCCTGGGGCCCCGACGCAGCGGACCGCGGGTCGGGTCCTGCAAGGGGCCCCCAGGCCGGAGGCCTGGGGCCCCGACGCAGCGGACCGCGGGTCGGGTCCTGCAAGGGGCCCCCAGGCCGGAGGCCTGGGGCCCCGACGCAGCGGACCGCGGGTCGGGTCCTGCAAGGGGCCCCCAGGCCGGAGGCCTGGGGCCCCGACGCAGCGGACCGCGGGTCGGGTCCTGCAAGGGGCCCCCAGGCCGGAGGCCTGGGGCCCCGACGCAGCGGACCGCGGGTCGGGTCCTGCAAGGGGCCCCCAGGCCGGAGGCCTGGGGCCCCGACGCAGCGGACCGCGGGTCGGGTCCTGCAAGGGGCCCCCAGGCCGGAGGCCTGGGGCCCCGACGCAGCGGACCGCGGGTCGGGTCCTGCAAGGGGCCCCCAGGCCGGAGGCCTGGGGCCCCGACGCAGCGGACCGCGGGTCGGGTCCTGCAAGGGGCCCCCAGGCCGGAGGCCTGGGGCCCCGACGCAGCGGACCGCGGGTCGGGTCCTGCAAGGGGCCCCCAGGCCGGAGGCCTGGGGCCCCGACGCAGCGGACCGCGGGTCGGGTCCTGCAAGGGGCCCCCAGGCCGGAGGCCTGGGGCCCCGACGCAGCGGACCGCGGGTCGGGTCCTGCAAGGGGCCCCCAGGCCGGAGGCCTGGGGCCCCGACGCAGCGGACCGCGGGTCGGGTCCTGCAAGGGGCCCCCAGGCCGGAGGCCTGGGGCCCCGACGCAGCGGACCGCGGGTCGGGTCCTGCAAGGGGCCCCCAGGCCGGAGGCCTGGGGCCCCGACGCAGCGGACCGCGGGTCGGGTCCTGCAAGGGGCCCCCAGGCCGGAGGCCTGGGGCCCCGACGCAGCGGACCGCGGGTCGGGTCCTGCAAGGGGCCCCCAGGCCGGAGGCCTGGGGCCCCGACGCAGCGGACCGCGGGTCGGGTCCTGCAAGGGGCCCCCAGGCCGGAGGCCTGGGGCCCCGACGCAGCGGACCGCGGGTCGGGTCCTGCAAGGGGCCCCCAGGCCGGAGGCCTGGGGCCCCGACGCAGCGGACCGCGGGTCGGGTCCTGCAAGGGGCCCCCAGGCCGGAGGCCTGGGGCCCCGACGCAGCGGACCGCGGGTCGGGTCCTGCAAGGGGCCCCCAGGCCGGAGGCCTGGGGCCCCGACGCAGCGGACCGCGGGTCGGGTCCTGCAAGGGGCCCCCAGGCCGGAGGCCTGGGGCCCCGACGCAGCGGACCGCGGGTCGGGTCCTGCAAGGGGCCCCCAGGCCGGAGGCCTGGGGCCCCGACGCAGCGGACCGCGGGTCGGGTCCTGCAAGGGGCCCCCAGGCCGGAGGCCTGGGGCCCCGACGCAGCGGACCGCGGGTCGGGTCCTGCAAGGGGCCCCCAGGCCGGAGGCCTGGGGCCCCGACGCAGCGGACCGCGGGTCGGGTCCTGCAAGGGGCCCCCAGGCCGGAGGCCTGGGGCCCCGACGCAGCGGACCGCGGGTCGGGTCCTGCAAGGGGCCCCCAGGCCGGAGGCCTGGGGCCCCGACGCAGCGGACCGCGGGTCGGGTCCTGCAAGGGGCCCCCAGGCCGGAGGCCTGGGGCCCCGACGCAGCGGACCGCGGGTCGGGTCCTGCAAGGGGCCCCCAGGCCGGAGGCCTGGGGCCCCGACGCAGCGGACCGCGGGTCGGGTCCTGCAAGGGGCCCCCAGGCCGGAGGCCTGGGGCCCCGACGCAGCGGACCGCGGGTCGGGTCCTGCAAGGGGCCCCCAGGCCGGAGGCCTGGGGCCCCGACGCAGCGGACCGCGGGTCGGGTCCTGCAAGGGGCCCCCAGGCCGGAGGCCTGGGGCCCCGACGCAGCGGACCGCGGGTCGGGTCCTGCAAGGGGCCCCCAGGCCGGAGGCCTGGGGCCCCGACGCAGCGGACCGCGGGTCGGGTCCTGCAAGGGGCCCCCAGGCCGGAGGCCTGGGGCCCCGACGCAGCGGACCGCGGGTCGGGTCCTGCAAGGGGCCCCCAGGCCGGAGGCCTGGGGCCCCGACGCAGCGGACCGCGGGTCGGGTCCTGCAAGGGGCCCCCAGGCCGGAGGCCTGGGGCCCCGACGCAGCGGACCGCGGGTCGGGTCCTGCAAGGGGCCCCCAGGCCGGAGGCCTGGGGCCCCGACGCAGCGGACCGCGGGTCGGGTCCTGCAAGGGGCCCCCAGGCCGGAGGCCTGGGGCCCCGACGCAGCGGACCGCGGGTCGGGTCCTGCAAGGGGCCCCCAGGCCGGAGGCCTGGGGCCCCGACGCAGCGGACCGCGGGTCGGGTCCTGCAAGGGGCCCCCAGGCCGGAGGCCTGGGGCCCCGACGCAGCGGACCGCGGGTCGGGTCCTGCAAGGGGCCCCCAGGCCGGAGGCCTGGGGCCCCGACGCAGCGGACCGCGGGTCGGGTCCTGCAAGGGGCCCCCAGGCCGTCCTTGTAAACTGATTTGGATATAGGTCACGTTCTGTTCTGTTCTGTTCTGTTCTGTTCTGTTCTGTTCTGTTCTGTTCTGTTCTGTTCTGTTCTGTTCTGTTCTGTTCTGTTCTGTTCTGTTCTGTTCTGTTCTGTTCTGTTCTGTTCTGTTCTGTTCTGTTCTGTTCTGTTCTGTTCTGTTCTGTTCTGTTCTGTTCTGTTCTGTTCTGTTCTGTTCTGTTCTGTTCTGTTCTGTTCTGTTCTGTTCTGTTCTGTTCTGTTCTGTTCTGTTCTGTTCTGTTCTGTTCTGTTCTGTTCTGTTCTGTTCTGTTCTGTTCTGTTCTGTTCTGTTCTGTTCTGTTCTGTTCTGTTCTGTTCTGTTCTGTTCTGTTCTGTTCTGTTCTGTTCTGTTCTGTTCTGTTCTGTTCTGTTCTGTTCTGTTCTGTTCTGTTCTGTTCTGTTCTGTTCTGTTCTGTTCTGTTCTGTTCTGTTCTGTTCTGTTCTGTTCTGTTCTGTTCTGTTCTGTTCTGTTCTGTTCTGTTCTGTTCTGTTCTGTTCTGTTCTGTTCTGTTCTGTTCTGTTCTGTTCTGTTCTGTTCTGTTCTGTCACAGTAGTGTGGTAAAGTTTAAGGCAGGTGTAACAAAAAAAAAATAAAAAAAATTGCAGACAAAATACATTTTTTATATATTTCAGTAGCATTTATTTTTCAACATTTAAAATAACACAGTGAACAAACAGATGAGAAAATCGACAATATTTGTGGTGACCTCCCTTCGCCTTCAAAACAGCATCATTTTAGGTACACTTGTAGTTTTTGAAGGAACTCACCTGGTAGGTTGTTCCTATCATCAATGGAGAATTAACCTCAGATCTTCTGTAGATGTGAAGTTGTAGGCTTCCTCACAACCTTCTGTCTCCATGTAATCCCAGACACACTCCACGTGGAGATCAGGTCTCTGTGGGGGCTAAACCATCACTTCCAAAGACTTCTTTATGATAAACATGGTTCCTAATCACTTTGCCTGTATCTGTGGGGTTATTTTCCTGCTGCAGAAAAATGTGGGGACAGTCATACACCTCTAATAGAGATGTCGCGAACCTTCGATTTTCGGTTAGCGAACCTTCACGGAAGGTTCAGTTTGCGGAAAAGTTCGCAAACCGCAATAAATTTCAATGGGGATGCGAACTTTGAAAAATACAAAAAATTATGCTGGCCACAAAAGTGATGGAAAAGATGTTTCAAGGGGTCTAACACCTGGAGGGGGGCATGGCGGAGTGGGATACATGCCCAAAGTCCCGGGCAAAAATCTGGATTTGACGCAAAGCAGCGTTTTAAGGGCAGAAATCACATTGAATGCTAAATGGCAGGCCTAAAGTGCTTTAAAAAACATCTTGCATGTGTATACATCAATCAGGGAGTGTAATTAGAGTTCTGCTTCACACTGACACACCAAACTCACTGTGTAACGCACCGCAAACAGCTGTTTGCTTAGTGACGGCCGTGCTGGACTGGTGCGCACCGTGGCGGTTTTCAAGCCCATATGGTGGCTGGGCTGTGGTAGCTTAATGATAGAACAGTGACTGTCCAGCTGATCAAATTTGGTCTGACCACAATGAAGCAACGACCTTATCTTTTGTGTCCCACCCCCACCCAAGACACTCAAATAGCCGGCGGTCATTGCTTCATTGTGATACGCAAGCCCCTTCACCGCGGCAAGGTAATGATCATGAAGGGGGATGGGCACATGTACATGCCTTTTGTTTTTTTTGTTACAGCCGCCCGCAGTGCAGCCAGAAAAAAATTAGGCAGGCATGTACACGCACCAGAAAAATTAGTGTTTAGTCTTCGGTCGTGCAGTAGCCCTCCGGGATCCATTCCTCATTCATTTTGAAAAAAAGGTCAGGTACTGAACACTGTCGTGACTTAGGCGACTTCTCTTCTCAGTAACTATGCCTCCAGCTGCACTGAAGGTCCTTTCTGACAGGACGCTTGCGGCAGGGCAAGAGAGAAGTTGTATGGCAAATTAGGACAGCTCTGGCCACAGGTCAAGCCTGCGCAACCAGTAGTCCAAGGGTTCATCGTCGCTTTTCGCAGAGTCTACATCCACACTCAAGGCCAGGTAGTCGGCTACCTGCCGGTCCAGGTGTTGGTGGAGGGTGGATCCGGAAGGACTATGGCGATGAGTTGGACTAAAGAATGTCCGCATGTCCGACATCACCCTGAGATTGCTGGAGCATCCTGTCCTTGCCTGCGTGGACTTGGGAGGAGGGTTACTGCCAGTGGTACCTTGATTGCGTTGGGCAGCCACATCACCCTTAAACGCATTGTAAAGCATCATCAACAGTTTGTTCTGAAAGTGCTGCATCCTTTCCGCCTTCTGTTAAGTTGTTAACAGCTCCGCCACTTTGTGCCTGTACCGAGGGTCTAGTAGCGTGGCCACCCAGTACAGGTCATTCGCCTTGAGTTTTTTGATACGGGGGTCCCTCAACAGGCTGGACAACATGAAAGAGGCCATCTGCACAAAGCTGGATGCAGACGTACTCTCCATCTCCTCTTGCTCTTCCTCAGTGATGGGACGCAACTCCTCTCCCTCCCCCCAGCCACGAACAATACCACGTGAACGTGGAGCAACAGAAGACCCCTGTGACGGCTGCTGCGGTTCTTCTTCCGCCGCCTCTTCCTCCTCCACAGAAACACCTTCCTCAGAGTCTGACTCCTCTACTTCCGCACACGACTCCTCTTCTTCCTCCTCCTTCCCCCTCTGTGCTGCTGCAGGTGTTGTGGAAACATCAGGTTCGGATGTAAATTGATCCCACGACTCCTGCTGCCGTAACTGTTCTCGTTCACGCTCCTCCACAGCTGTATCCACCACTCTATGCACGGCACGCTCCAGGAAGTAGGCGTAGGGGGAATCAAGTCGCTGATGGTGCCCTAAGCACGACTCACCAGTTTGGTCACCTCCTCAAAGGTCTCCATGACCCTGCACGCATTTCGCATCAGTGTCCAGTTGTTGGGCCACAACATCCCCATCCTCCCAGATTGTGTCCTTGTACTGTAATTATACAGGTACTGGGTGACGGCTTTCTCCTGGTCTAGCAGGCGAGAGAACATCAGCAGGGTGGAATTCCAGCAAGTCGGGCTATCGCAAATGAGGCGTCTCACCGGCAAGTTGTTTCTACGTTGTATGTCCGCAAAGCGTGCCATGGCCGTGTAAGAGCGCCTGAAATGCCCACACAACTTCCTGGCCTGCTTCAAGAAGTCCTCTAAGCCTGGGTACTTGGACACAAATCTTTTCACGACCAGATTAAGCACATGTGCCATGGGTATGTGTGTCAGCTTTCCCAAATTCAACGCAGAAATGAGATTGCTGCCGTTGTCACACACCACGTTGCCGATCTCAAGCTTGTGCGGGGTCAGCCATTGCTCCACCTGTTTGTTAAGAGCAGCCAGGAGAGCTGCTCCAGTGTGACTCTCCGCTTTGAGGCAAGACATGTCTAACCCTGCGTGACACCGCCGTACCTGGCATGCAGCATAGGCCCTGGGGTGCGGGGGCTGTGTAGCTGGAGTGGAGATCGCGGCAACAGCCAAGGAGGAGGTGGCTGACGACAGCGAAGAGGTGGTAGCAGGCGGAGAGGAGGTGGCTGGAGGCCTGCCTGCAAGCAGTGGAGGTGTGACAAGTCGGTCCGCTGCACAGCCACATACTCCCTGCTTGCTGCCATCGGTCACCAGGTTGACCCAATGAGCTGTGTACGTAATCTAGTGGCCCTGTCCATGCTTGGCAGACCAGGCATCCGTGGTCAGGTGGACCCTTGACCCAACGCTCTTCGCAATAGATGACACCACTTGCCTCTCAACTGCACGGTACAGTTTGGGTATGGCCTTTTGTGAAAAATAATTGCGGCCTGGTATCTTCCACTGCGGTGTACCAATGGCCACAAACTTACGGAAAGCCTCCGACTCCACCAGCTTGTATGTTAATAGCTGGAGAGCTAATTGTTCCGCCACGCCAGCTGTCAGACGCCGGGCAAGAGGGTGACTGGCAGACATTTGCTTCTTACGCTCAAATACGTCCTTCACGGACAGCTGGGTACTGATGTGGGCCGAGGAGAAGGAACCGCTCAAGGGAAGAGGCAGTGTGGAGGAGGGTGGCTGTGAAGGTGCAAGGGAGAAAGCAGATGAAGACGATGCACCTGAAGGAGGAAGAGGAGAAGGAGAGTGGCTTGTCTTTTGGGTGCTGCTTTTCCTCAGGTGTTCTTGCTATAGCCGTTTGTGCCTTCTCTCCAGGTGCCTTCGTAAGGCACTTGTCCCTACGTGAGATTTGGCCTTTCCACGGATCAATTTTTGCTGGCAGAGACAACAGATGGCTTTGCTCCGATCTGAGACACACATGTGAAAAAATGTCCAAACCGCTGAGCCCCCCTGGGGTGATGGCGCTACGGTGGCATCAGCAGCTGACGTTGAAGGGCATGTTGGCTGGCTGTCCATAGCTGGCTATACATGGCGCCGGACACTGCCCCCAGCTGTTTCTGAGGACGAGCTTCCTCTGCTTCCATCATGGAGTCGACTCCTCCTACTCCCCCTCTGAACTGTCCCCCTGGTCACCTCCTCTACCGGGAACATATGTGGCATCCGTATAATCGTCATCATAATCTTCCTGCCCAGCTTCGCTTTCCTCAGACACCTCCTCAACTGCACCAACTTCAGGTGGTTCATCATCCCCCTCCTCACGTTACGTCCATACTATCGCCACCTAACTCAGACGTATGAGGTGGTGTACCTGCGCCTTCTTCTTGTTGTTTCAGTAGTGGCTGGGAATCAGTGATTTCACCACCACCAAATAACTAATGCGAAGTGTCAAATGCAGCGGATGTGGTGCTTGTACTAGCGCTGGTGGCACTGGCTGCGGGAGATGAGGTCTTCTGTGTTAAATACTCAACCACGTTCTCACAGTTTTGGGAAGTGATGGCACGTGCCTTCTTCTGAGCACTGTATTTTGGGACAGGTCCGCATGAAATCAGAGCAACACCACCTCGCACAGACCTGCCGGTGCCTGGTGGCCTTCCTCTGGGTCTGCCTCTTCCTCTACCTGGTTTGTCCATTTTGTCCATCTCGGGAGGATGCTAGGTATATGCAGTGAGGTGGGTTCACTCAACATAACAAGTAGTTATATGCAGTGAGGTGGGTTCACTGAACAGTAAAGGTACTTAGATGCAGTGAGGTGGGTTCACTCAACACAAAGCTAGGTATATGCAGTGATGAGGTGGGTTAAGTAAACACAACAGGTACTGGGGTATATGCAGTAGTGGGTAGTACAATGTGCAGCTCCCTGTCACACACAGGTAGTCAACTGAATGTGCTGGGCTGCTGGGCAGTGGCACACACTCTATGAATTAGCAAGGCTGTGCATGCAACAAAAGTGTCACAGCAAAAAAAAAAAACAGGATGAGCTCCTAAAAGAGCTGTTGAGGGGTGCTATAAAAGCAATAATAATCAGCCAGGGGCAAGCTAAGCAGCCAAGAACCTAACTAATCTGTCCCTAGGAGAACAAGTCTGCAGCAGCTGTCCCTAGTCTGTCTCTAGCAGGCACACGAGTGAGGCTAATGACTGGCGAGCCTGCCTTATATAAGGGGGGGGGGGGCTCCAGGGCTTAGTGTAGCCCGAATGGCTACAATGTGCCTGCTGACTGTGATGCAGAGGGTCAAAGTTGACCCTCATAGTGCATTATGGGGCAAATCGAACTTCCACAAAAGTTCGCTTGGTCTAGGCAAACGCGAACCCCCAAATTTCGCCTGGAACCATTAGCTACATCTCTACTCTCTAATGAATAAGAACAACAGCATACAGTATACCCACATATATGATTTTCACCTTTGTTTCATAAATATCACACATGGAAAAAAAAAGGTTCATTTGGTATCTTGTTAAACGGGTGGTCAAAGTGACAGCCAGTAACCGTGCCAAATTTTGCCAGGAAGAGTGAAGTGGGCGTCATGTTGAAAAAACCCAACAGCCAATGAAAAAAGATCCCACCACAGGCAAATATACACAGCAATGGAGAGAGGGATTAGTCAGTCCATCTTGTGTTCTACACGGGGATGCCAAAGTTTGGGCAACCTTGTTAATCCTTATGGATTTTCCTGTGTAAAACGTTGGTGTTAACTATAAAAAAAAAAAAAGTCCGTTAAATATATCATATAGGAGAGACAGAGCGATATTTGATAAGTGAAATTAAGTTTAAACAATTGTTGCACACGTTCTGTAAATCCAATAAACAAAATTAGGCAGGTGCATAATTTTGGGCACCACAAAAAAGAAATGAAATCAATATTTAGTAGATCCTCCTTTTGCAGAAATTACAGCCTCTAAATGCTTCCTGTAGGTTCCAATGAGAGTCTGAGAGTCTGGATTGTGGTTGAAGGTATTTTGGACCATTCCCCTTTACAAAACATCTCTAGTTCATACAGGTTTGATGGCTTCTGAGCATGGGCTGTGGGCTTCCTCTGCATCACTCTCGCATTACAGCATCTCCTTGTGTAAAGTGTGCCAAATAGTTGAACAATGCACATCATCTCCATCTGCAGCAAGATTATGTTGCAGGTCTTTGGTGCTGGTCTGTGGGTTGACTGGCTATTCTCACCATTCGTTGCTTCTGTCTGAGATTATTCTTGGTCTGCCACTTCGAGCCTTAACTTGAACTTAGCCTGTGGTCTTCCATTTCCTCAATAAGTTCCTAACTGTGGAAACAGACAGCTGGAATCTCTGAGACAGCTTTCTGTATACTTCCCCTAAACCAGGATGGGGAACAATCTTTGTCTTCAGGTCATTTGAAAGTTGTTTTGAGACCCCCATGTTTCTATTCTTCAGTTTGTTTTTTTTAAAGAGGGAAACTTACACTTACCCCCTACATTCTCTCTCTCATAATTGGATTCACCTGTGTATGTAGGTCAGGGGTCACTGAGCTTACCAAGCCAATTTGAGTTCCAATAATTAGTTCTAAATGTTTTGGAATCAATAAAATGACAACAGTGCCCAAATGTATGCACCTGCCTAATTTTAAACAATGATTGCATGCTTACTGTAAATGCAATACACTTAATTTCATTTCTCAATTATCACTGTGTGTGTCTCCTATATGATATATTTGACATTTTTTATCGTAACAACGATTTGTACAGGAAAATCATGACGATTAACAAGATTGTCCAAATTTTCACATCCCACTGTATGCGAGTGGAGGTAGACAGAGCCAGTCAGAGAACTGTATTGTGTCAGGGAGAGATTACAACATAGTAAGGGTGCCCATACATTACACGACTTGGCAACTATCGACCATCCAGTTCCATAATTATCAAATCAGAAAACCATTAAAAAACTGCCGCCAACTGCATGCCCAATTGAACATGCTGCAAGATGCCACGCTGAAATGGTCAATCGGGTGCACGGCAGTAACAGCGAATGATATTGGGACAAGCAACGAACAACAAAACCAACAGCGCTATCCCCCAGTGCTACAGTAGCATGGATCGGGGGGTTGGCCCTAGAGCTGCACAGCTGCACTCGCGGCTATGTGGACTGCGCAGCCGCGGCCAGCTCCGGCAGGCCAATTTGGCATAGGCAGGAGAGCCCGACCCGGGCCCTGCGGTCCTGGGGGGGGGGCTAATGAGCGGCAGGGACGCGGCGGAATGACATGGAGGGCGCGGATGGCGTCCTCCGTGTCTTTTAAAGAGATGCAGGTACTTCACACTTTTTTTTTATATGTTGGCCTCGTCAGTCCTTTAAATAATTTATATATACACAGTAATAGCTGTGCTTAGTCCACAAAAATGAAATAAACCAATCAAAATTAGTTACTTGTGCTGCTTCAATAAAGCAGTCCCCGTATTTTTAAGTCAGATATACATATCTGATTTTGACTGATAGATAGATAGTACACAGGAATCTCACATATACTAAATAACATCTTTGCTGTAAGAATAAAGCCTGATGTGTAGCCATGTCACTAATAGAGATGGTCAATGAGATGGAAATAATTCTGCGTTGATTTTGATTTATGCAAATGTATGCACTCTCTTTGCTCATGAAATCAAATATTTTGATAATGTTAAAATTTGGGTTGGTGACTACGAATTAAAGGGTACCTGAGACGGATGAAAACAAAAGTTATATACATACCTGGGGCTTCCTCCAGACCCCTTCAGTCCAATCAGTCCCTCACTGTCCTCCTCCACCACCTGGATCTTCTGCTATGAGCCCAGGTAATTCAGCCAGTCAGCGCAGTCCAGCCACCTGCTGCTCCTACAGCCAAGAGCATTCTGCACCTGCACAATAGTGCTGAGCAGGTGTAGTACGCTCCCGGCGGCAGATTGTGTGCATGCGCACTACGCCCTAACTGGCTCAAGTACCTATACCCATAGCAGAAGATCCAGGTGGCGGAGGACAGCGAGGGACTGATTAGCTTGAAGAGGGCTGGAGAAAGCCCCAGGTATGTATAAAACTTTATTTTCATCTGTCTCAGGTTTACTTTGTTACACAGTAGTACTATACTCTACATATGCACTCCCCACAGAGCTGCAGGGAATCCACTGAGAATGTTGTGCACATTGAACACAGAGGTGTTGTCTGTCACCCATAAACCTTGTTCAGATTGTGCTGGAAGACTGTGTAATAGAGGAAGAATCTCCTTATTCCCCTGCAGAGTACCTGCACATCATTCTTACATGTACCCACACTTACATTGCCTAGGGCCTGATAGATGTTCTTTGTTCCGGTCTGCACCTTTTACAAGTACTAGTTTTAGTCTATGACTAAAGGGAATACATATAGCAGTCTACATATCCTTCTCACTTCAGTTGTCTTTTAAAATTCCTAAGTGTTGGTAGTTAATGGACTAATTTCATTTTACATACTTTCAATCAACAAGATTGTAATATGCAAATTAGAGGAGTCGGAGTCAAGGAGTCAGGGATCCTAAACTGAGGAGTTGGAGTCGGTGGATTTTTGTACCGACTTCATAGCCCTGGTTAACACATACCACCAATTGAGGGAAAGCTCCATTGCACATTACATGCGGTGTGACATTCAATTTGATGCAGTTAAAAGTATGCTTCAGTGCAACTGTAAGGGCAGGTTCACATTGGAGCGCATCCGCTCCGGCGCTGCCGTTAGCGGAGTGGGAACGCAAGGTCCCGACATGTCGGGAATGTCCGCTCCGATGAGCGGAACAGAAGCGGACCGGAACAATGTGAACTTTCCCATTGGGAAAGCATTGCTGCCGCTCATCGGAGCGGAACGTAACTAAATGTGAACCGAGCCTAAATGTATGTCACTATGCCTTAGTGTGAGTAGCCTTGAGGCAGAGGACACAACTGGTTTCATGCATGTTTTCTGAATGAGTTCTGAGGAACTTGTTAATCAATGGCTAGTACACAATGCGCTTTTTCGGCACGCAAAAAAAAAAAACCTTTTTGCCTGCATACAAACATACATGGCATGCAGAAAAACATGCTCAGAAAACTGAAAGACAAGTGTGTCCCTTTCCTTAAAGTGTACCCGAGACTAACAAATAGAACAAATCTATACGTCTGAAGAAATCCTAAGTGGATGAAATGCGTCACGTGATACGTGACGTCCGCTGCTCGGTAGACGTGGTACGCAACCTTCCTCCTGGCGTCTGACGATCACCCACTAACAGCCGGAGGAACGACAATAAATGCTCACCACCTCTTGGTTCACGGATGGAGGAACTCCCACGCCACACCAGTTTGTCTGTGCAGTGAGGAAACGAGTGGTGAGCCCCAGTCCGTCGTGGAGGGTACACGTGAGTGACTAAGTCTGGCAAAGTAAAGTATACAGACCAGCCGGTTGAGGTTTGACATACAAACTGCTATGTGTCAGTAATGGTTGTGTGAAAACTCAGAGGCGTGCATAGTTGCACACGGGGGGCCAGTACTGAAGATCACACGGTTCCTAACCTTGCATTGAATGTCATGTTGTCTTGATCAAGCTGGGCCCGAAGATATTTTGCATGCATGTTTTGAATCCTAGATATATAGGAAGTGCACTCCTATTTAGGGACACATGCTCATAACAAGTCCTATTGATCTTTTTGGTTTTAAGGGGGGTTTTATAGGTTTGTCAGTCTGTGTCTTTTTGCAACTTAAAGTTTTTTGAATAAATAAGTTCACATTAGCTCTGTGCTCCC